>NW_009618142.1:16392-39766 GCF_000690535.1 Cariama cristata | reverse complement strand
GGGACACAGCACTCAAGGTGCGGCCTCACCAGTGCCCAGTACAGGGGGACGATCACTGCCCTGGTCCTGCTGGCCATGCTATTTGTAGTCCTTCCACGGAGGTTAAAAAGCTTTCCTTCCTCTTCTGAACATCCCAAGAAAACTCACTGGGCAAAGCAGGTTCTCTCCACACATCACTCCGCTTTTGCGGCTCAAAGCGGTGGTTAACCAGGTGGGAGCCCTCCTCGTGGGGGTGGCAGTGCTCTGCTCCCTCCCAGCGCTGCCCAGTCAGTCACCCGGACTTTAGCAAAAGTCTCAGAACCGAAGCAAGAGCACTATGACATATCATACCCACAACAGAACATCATCAGTTTTGACATTTTCGTTGAACAAACTTCTGAAAATATAAATACACTTCTGGATGTGCTATTAGAACTCGACCTACACGGGACCACCTGAGCTGGTCACAAACCCAGCTCCCCAACACTGGGAGAGGATGGTGAGTGTTCATCAGCAGTGATGAAGGCTGTACCAAAATCCTCTGTAGGGTGGATCGGGTTGGAAGATTAACATGGCACAGGGGTTGAAGTTAAGTAAATGAATAGAGAGCATTGGAGGCCAAAGCTGCCAAAGGCTGACAGTGCTGCAACAATCGACAGCCCATGAGATGTCTCCACCAAGCCAAAACGAACGGAAAATATAACTTATTAAGAAAACTAATCATAAACACACTATAGTATGTAACTAGTGACATTAATACATCAAGGGAGATTTTTCTACACTGAATTCAGGTTGTTTTATAACTCTCAGTGATATATGTGATATGATTTCAGTGGATTTGGAATAATTCGCTCTACAAGAGGCTGACTTTGGGGAAGCTGTAATAACGTGCACAGTCCTGTCACCCAGTCAGGGCACATAACAGTTTGCACTGATTTAATGCACCATAACAATTCAAGTCAGTACACAGCAGCTGCTTATTTTATTACACGATGTGGATAAAACATCACGACATTTTCATTGAATTTGCTGACGTTTCATCAGGGTGTGTTTTCACAGCCTCTGTATGGGGATAGGAAGTATTGCTTTGAAAGTCAATGCCAAGTATGTCTGTTGTCCTTGTGAGCTGGACAGGATTTAGAGTTTATTCTACTACGCTTTCAAAAGCATCATTGCACTGTTGTATTTTGCCCCTTCTTCATGCGTACAGTGCAAAATTCTGTTTTCTTAGGTAGCTATAGAAACAACTCAAATACCTACGAGTAACCACTACTCTGTCCAGAATGCTAATGCAGTTCCACTGGAAAGATTATTACTGCTCTTTATGCTCTTATTGTTGGAATACTGAAGATGCTGACATGATTATCTCTTCATGAAGCCAATCTTACTACTGAGACCACGGTCTTAACACCATGAATGGCTGATAAACTGGGGAGGAAGCAAGGATTTTTACCCTCTTGCAAGCAAGGAAGTTTACCACCTTCCAATCCTCACATACAGACTGTCCATAAAAGCAAATCTCAGCTCCTGAGGAACTGCCAGAGAGTATAGCAATAAATTAAAATTTGGAGCAACACATTCATTTTATGACTAAAGAAAGAGCAGAATGCTGTACTGCCAAAATGAGAAGCAAGTAATCTGGAAGGTATCCAGCTTGCTACAGAGCTACAATTCCCTAAGGACAGTTTGTCAAAAGGGATGTTTGGGGGATCACGAAGGGCTACACTGCACTCACAGAAGGTTGAGAGTGTACTATAGAAAATTGCAAAATTATACCCTTAATCAATTACAAATATCTTGTTTTTAGCAAAAGCATGATCAGACACAAAATCAAATCTGCTGGATATTTATTATTTGTGATCCCTACGGAGTAGCACAAGGAAATCAAACAAGTGATACAGTAGGGAGCATGTAATGGTGTCTGCATTAACTTCTAGTTAAAACATATCTTCAACAGTGATGAAAAAAATTACCAGTTTAAAAGTGGGTCAGTTTAGAAGGAAGCAATGTGTAAGTCATTGTCATCATTCCTTCCAGCCAGCAACACCATTGATTTGTTGACTCCTCCAAGCAACTAGCCTTTTAAGCCCTGTTGCAGGTTGCAAAGCATGCAGACTAACCTCCACCCAAATCAGACTTTGAAATTTACCACCACCCATCCCTATTTTTTTTCTTAAAGACAAATATCTTGCACAAAAGTAAAAAATCTTCAATAATTTCATGAGGCTGAAAGGTCTTAGAGAAAACATACTTGCAAATAAGTACATTTTGACTTTTTTTTCTTAAAACTTTCAGAATTTTGCTCTGGAATTTGAGAATTCTGCATGGATTATTTCATCCATGCTTTTTATCATTGTTGGCATTTTGTTATTTCAAGGCATGCAGTGATAGTGCATAATTTAATGGGGTTGAAATGGTGACAGAAGACTAATAAAATGCAAAGTCACAAATACATCTTATGGAAACATTGCATCCTGTTCTAAAAATCAAAACATCCTCTGCATTGAAACAGTCTGAACCTTTATATTACAGTCAGTACACACTGAGTCTATTTAGACATGTGGGTTTTCTCTTGATACAAAAGATGGTGCTGAATTATCAAAAGATTGTTTGGGTTGTAGGAAACATGTTTCCTATGTTTTTTAGATTCTTGCCAAACTGCTAAGAGTGATTAATATTTTCTTTCCCTCTGTCAAGAGAGTATGTATTTTAAACTATCATATTATTGCTTCAAATGCATGGTATAATTCCACAGTGATGCTTCCAGTGTCCCACTCAACAGCTTTGAGCAGTGGTTTAAGGATGCTTACTTCATAAAACTGAAAGATGTATTGGCAGCAATATAAAGAATTACATACTGTATTTCTCCCCCAATTACTCAGCCATAAGCACTCTTGTAGTTCAGCCATGGCACCATCCACCTCTCAGAGGATGCCACATGCTTTCTTAAAACGTCACATCACTCACACAACTTTCTTTAGCCTGAGAAGGCAAGCAAAACAGTTCTGCAAAGAGACATCACTGATGTCCGTCTATCACTGGATATTCATCGTGAAACAGCGTGGTAACTGCCTAGAGACACTGATCTCCAGATGTTCTCAGTTCGTACAAAGGAACTGATGCTCTGCCCTTTCTCAAGGTGTTAGCTTTTATTCGTATCAACCAACACTGGTGGCACTTCTGAGTTTTGGATATCTTTAGTGTAAAAAAAAAAAAATCAAAAAGAAGTCCTGCTTCTTGCAGCTGGGTCCCACTTTATCTGTGAAATTCAACTCTGCAGATCTTTTGGATAATCTAAGCAAAGTTTGCCATTTATGATGGCAAAGGAGCACTGTGCCGTGATTTCAAGTTTCCCAGGAATGACTAGAGTGCCTGAACAGCAACAGCCCTTGAGTCCACGTGCTTGCTTTGATTGGTAAAAGGAAGGACTCCTCAAATTCAGGAATTTTTGTTCAAAGCCTGGTTTTGCTTGTTACAGGAAGAAAAAAGAAAAACAGAAAGATTTGATTCCACATGACTATCATGGAATTTACATCCAGGCCATTTGAGCACGGAATTTGACTCAGAAGTGCTTTTCCTTAAAAAGGAAATGATTATACAATTCAGGTATTCATTACTAACCAAGCATGGATTTCTTCTTCCTCTAGTCAGGTCATCTGTGCTTTCAAGAGCTATTTCTGCACCTTGGCCTCCTCCTCCTCAAGGCTCTCATGTCTCAAGCACAAAAGCCCTGGACAAGCAAGGAGAGCCACAACCCACAGGGGAAGACAGACGAGAGATAGCAAATTTCCAAGTGAGATTGGGAGAGGAATACCCGAGGTGAAGCAGTTCCTGCCGGCATACAGAAAGCAACAACCCCAAGCATTTTGGTGTTCTTTGCATTGTGACAGGTGTAGCCTTCAATTCATCATTGCTTGTAAAGCTCAAAAAAACCCCCAACAAGCAAGGCTAGATGTGAATAGACTGTCTCTAGATGGAGTGGGACATCACCAACACCAGACTAGGGATGCCGGTGTTACTATAAAGGAGTAAAAAGTTGCTTCCATCACTAGTACACGAGCTCTGGCTACAGCATCAGACATGAAAGGCCAGACTGCTAATAACTGAAATGTGGCAGCCCTGCAGAGAGGGGCAAAATTATTTGATGAAGGATTCAGCAGGGTGTCCTTGCCTGCCTTCCCTTGTCATTTTACTTGTCTGCATTAAGTTTGCAGCAGGAAGCTAAAGGGACCAGGACAGGTACAAGTCTGACCTAGGCAGAAACTCAGAGAGGACTTTCAGTTAAGTAAAATTTTCCGGTTTGTTAAAGTTTCTTCTTCAATACAAAGAGGGGAAAAAAAGAAAAAAAAGTTGCATTTCTAATTCTTTATCACTATCACATAATAGCATTAGTGAACTCAGCATATATCCTAGTGTCTTTTTTTTTTTATATATAACACTGGGAAAGTCTCCAAGGCTTAAATAAAAATCTTGCCTTGGCTCTCAAGCTTGGCAGGCTTTTGCTTCTAATACAACACAGATCAGAGGGTTTTTTTTTTTGCTTGAAATAAGTTTATTCTCCAATATATGTTTCTATCAGTTACAAAAGCGCTATATTCTTGTCACATAACTTCATGAAGTTGGGAAGGTGCCTCAGGTAACAGAATGGCATCTTTTTGTACAAACTTTCATATCATAAACAGTCCTTTTTGATACCATCACAATCACAGTAGCTAAGGGTAAGGGAAGGAAGCTAATGAGTCTCCTTTGCTCCTAGTGCCCGTTACAGCAAAACAGTCACAAAAGAACACACCCACACCAATAAAAGTCCTACCAGCCTGTTTCTCCTGGACTGGCTTACAAAAGTCAATTCACTGCATGCAACCCCTGTGACTAGGGTCAGGTCACTGTCTCCTGAGTTTGCCACCAGTACCAATGCTTCCACCAGTGCCTCTGAACCCCACACTAAGGCAACTTCTGCTCCAAGCTCAGCGTCTCTACTGTTGTCTGCATTCAATTTCACTTTGTGCAGCTTTTCTCCACACCAGGATTTCTTTTTTTTTTTTTTTTTCCCTTTCCTCTCACTTTCTTGACTGTTGGAGGAATTGGGGTAGAAAGTCATACTGAGAAGATCACCTTTCAGATGCAACAACATAATTAATTCAGAAAGCAGCATCTGCCATCCTCCTGGGTATGATGTTCCAAGGTATTGAGACTATGGAAACCACAGGACACCACTTTTGACTCAGATGAGGGCTGCATACATCAGCCTCAACTCTTGAAAACACAAACATCTTCTTTGGTACCTCAGGGAGTACCAAGTTATTTTTAAAAATCTAAGGACCTACACATGCAGAAGAAGAGCACAGAAACATCAACTACACAGATTTTATCTGTTCAGTCTGATGAGGGCAGAGAGAAAATGAGGTGGACTCCAGGGAAGGCAGTCCCACAGCCAAGGCTGTATCAAGAGACATCAAGTGAGATGGAGGCCATCACACTGACAAGAAAAGACATCTTACAGGACATGTTTTCCAGCAGACTTTTGCCTGCCCTGCAGTGCAACTGGTCCAGTTGAATCAATCTTTGTTCCTATAAAGCAGAAATGTGCCTGTTTCTCCACAAATCTGAGTAACTATTCAGGAGGAGCCTGGACCTTCTCTCCCAGCACCAACCCTGCTCTTCCTGGAGACACTCCGGGTTCTGCCCACCAACTCTTTGTGGGGGAAGAGGGCCAAAGCAAGATTCAGTAATTTAAAAAACAACCCCCCCAAAAAAACCCAACCAACCGTGAATACCGACTATAAATAGAGTGTCAAGTCCTGCTGTAAACTCGCAATAGAGCTGAACTAAAAATAGCAATATGACAAGACAAAGCAGTACAGCACTGGTGTTGATAGGAACAGCAATGTCAAGAGTATGAATATAGAAAAGAATAAGACTTTGCTACAGTAATTATCTACCTAACACAGAATAATGCGAATAAATATAGAAACCTCATTTCCAAAAAGGCTCTTACTCCCACAGCAACGTTAAAAGAAATGAAAAAAAAAAAAACCCAGAAACTTAAACTATAGAAGGAAAAAAAGGCTCCTTTTCTTTTTTCTTAGATGTAGTGGTATTTTTTCTGGTTTCCCTTTTCTTATATGGCACATTCTTTTTCCCAAAAGAGAGATCTGACCAGAATGGACCTAAGGCTGTGCATCTCCCGCATCCTTGGTCAGAAGGTCTAGCAGCACAAGTGGGATTATTTGCTCACATAATTTCTTGTTGAGTCTCACTGCATTAAGAGACTGAAAAAACACTGTGAAGATCAGAAAGAAAATAAATCATCATGTCCTGTTCCTATTTATGCCAGCTGATTGCTGTATTCCTCATATACAATTCTCACCACGTTCACACTGGCTGTATTATAGAGCAATCTGAGCACCTACACTCAGAAGCAGGTCACAGATGAGTAAGTACACACAAGTCTGTGCAAAATAGTTATTTCCCAGTGCCATATCCTCATTCTGTAACACAAGCAGTAACCAGAAATCTCACCGATGCTTTCAGCACTGGAAGCGGGCAGCACTATCAGACCAAAGCTGAGTTCCTGGGCTACGCGTGGCTGGATTTCCTCCTTAGACCAATGCAGCAAAGCAGCTGCCTTATTTGTGGCAACCACTCCTTCCTAAAAGCTTTTTAGCAAGAAGGCTTGAACCGCTTGGAGTCTTCCTAGCATCCATAAACACGGCACAACATGCCTGCTATCAAACATCGCAGTCCTGGTCAACACACACTGTGTGGTTTTTGGATATATTAGAAATTTCTCTTTAGAACAAAAAAAGTATAGATACAAAATTTGTTTTAACTGCTTATTTAAAAACCATGTTGTTTTGGCATTTTACCAATTATTTGGTGATTGCTTATACATTAGGAAATCTCAATGAGTAGTTATTCTAAACTAATATTGAAAAAAACTAGTATCTAAACTACTGAAGTTAAATATTGGAAAAGAATGAAGAAGTTTAAGAGAAGCACATTTGACAAGGTGAGTATAAAGGCATATAATCTGAGGGAATCATGTTGGTTCCTTTGCTGGACGTAGATAGTGACTGTAGAATTTTGCTACGCTTAAACTTGTATTTTATGCCATAGATAATCACTTTGCCTTTTACTGTTGCTCTGTTCAATTACTTGATGTCACACAGCATTTCCATTATTTCTTTTTTCCTTGAAGAACCAAAACACAATACAGCATGAATTCCTTGGTCTGAAAGCTCAGAATCTCATGGAGAAAATACGCATGTACTTACGACCAGAGAGAGTTTCTTCCTTGTGTGATGACTCCAGTGAATTTTGTTAGCCTTCGAGCATCTACTTCAATCCACTGATATGGGTCATTTCTTCCTGCACACCAAGCACCATCATAAAAATCATTTTCATTAACACCTGCCTGAAAAGAAGGCAAAACTGTCTTCATAAATCTGAACCAAGAAACTCAAGGTCTTTCCTGGGAAAAAGAAAAGAACACATGAAGTCATCATTCATGCCACTTACTCCTCTGGTACCAGTTTAAGACCCCTGAGACTGTTATTCTCAACAGCTGTATGGAGTGACCAAAATATTTCCTTACTCAAAGCGTGGAGGGAAGTTCTGCAAAGTCCCTTTAAAAACCAAGAAGGGTTACATATAAATTTAAGTTAAAGTTAGAAAGCCTAAACAGAGCTTCAATTCGGTCCACCTGTCTGTGCCTGTGGCCTGATAGAGCCTTTATCCAGAACAAATTATCCACATGGTCTTCAGAGTTATGAAAGTCCTAGAAAGCCAGCTCCAACCCACGTAAAAAATGGGCAGTGCTGGAGGAATCTCCTCTCCCCTGGAAGAAGCAAAGGGAAGTGTAGGGCATATGGAAACAGCAGTACTATTCCCCACCAATTTTCAGTCCCAGAATTATTAATTCTAATCCCTAGGGCATCAAAAGTTTAAAATTTTTTTTTTGCACTCCAACTTGTGTACCAATCTCTACCCCAATTTATGCTGGCAAAACCACCACAAACAGCCTCCTCAACATTTTTGAAGAAATAGCTGCAAGGTATTTTGAGTAAGCTGTGGTCCAAATACATCTGAAATAGCATTTAAAGAAACATAACATTTCAGGTCTTTAGATACTTATCTTATTACAAAAGCACAGGAAATGTTTGGCACCAAGCTGGCTACTGCCATAGAGAGCACAGAAGCTTTTCCATATTTTCCTCTGAGGCTACATGTATTTTTATGATATTTCATCTGTGTTTAATGTGGATTTATCATTGCCATCCATGCAATTCCAAGAACAGATATCTTTAAATATTTCTCAAATATAAATGAAGAGTCTGGAAAACTTTGTAAGTTTATAGTACAGATAGATCTTAAAGCTCCGGTAGACAGCTACTGTCTGTTCAGTGGTATATTTTCAGTTGGTGCGTGCATATATGTAGAACATAAATGAAGTACCCAAGAACACAACTGTCAATGAAATTTCCTGAATTATATCTCAGCTTCCCACTGTACAGTATTAGCAGATATTACAGTCATAGCTAGGTTAAAATGGCAGAGACTGACAGGTCTGTCTACCTCCAGTTTTACAGATGCTTTCAACCAAAATGGGCATTGGGTGGGTCTAACTCAAAGAAAGGATGCAGTGGGTAATCCCTTTTCCCAACATGGGAAAGTCTGGTGGTCTCTGAAGGAAGTGCTGCAAAACAGAGACACAGATTCAGTTCCTAAAACTTCTCGTTTTCTCAGGTATTCAAATCTGTGATAGGGTAGCTTAAAATTTACTTGTTTTCCTGCATCTGCCAAAATTACATTAAGCCACCTACTTCTCTGTATTAACTCTGATACTTAACAGTGAAGTTTGTAGAAAAGTCAAAGTACAAGATACAGAGAAAAACTCTATTAACAATGGGAGATAAATTCTTCAAGGAGAACTGAACAATGGGAAAACGTGAGAATATAAATATGATCACTGACCTGAGTTATAACCTTTTTCAAGAAAAGGTTTCAATGCGTTTTAAAATAAGATGGAATTTGAAGTAGCCTTAGGGTTTAAAACCAATGCTTGCCAGGAAGCATTAAGATCTGCAGAGCAACTTGAACCAGCATCGTGCTAATCCCTTTCACACTGACTAAATTCCACCAATTTCTGCAGACCAAGTACCCATATCTCTTAATGCTCAGCTGGGATCCTTGGTCCTCCTTCAAACCGAGGTTATTTCCCATCAGGGTGTAAACCTCTCCTCTGCATTACAGTGAGGAGAGAGGGCGGCAGAAGAGGAAAAGAAGAACTTATTTGCAAAAAAAACCCTAAATTAAATACTCAAGTCTCCATGGTTTCAGCTGGACTTAAATAAAACTAAGCATATGCTTAAGTTGTATATCAAATATGAGGAGTCTAAACGACATGCTTACAGTTATGCACAGCTTAAAATACCATGGCCTTAAATTTAAATAGAGGCAAAGAAAACATTAAAAAAAATTTTAAAAAAAATCAACTGTGCTTCTATCTCTTCCTGCTATCTTATTTCCTGACATCAGCTTCTCTGAAGCTAAAAGGATATTTTTACTAGGTAAAAAGAAGCAAGTTCCTGTGTATAACTAGCACAGAGTACAACCTGAAAAAGAGGAGTCTAATCAATGAGAAGTTCTTCTCAGAAATATTTCTGAAGGAAAAGAATCCCAATAAATATATCTTAAAAAAATTCTTTTCAAGCTTTAAGTCTGTATTTTTTCTTAAGGTGCTTGAAGTTTTGAATTTTCCCTATGGCCACTTCAAAAATATTGTTTTTATTAAAAAAATATTATAAACTCAATCAAATATTTAGTAGCCAAAATTGATATTAAATTTATTTGGAAAAATTTTCATTCCTGAAAGATAAGAACAATTATCATCAAATATTCAAAGAAGATAACTTTTCTCAGTATCTTGACCTTACTGAGGAAAGGTATCTTGATCTTTGAAAAGATAAGATGTTTACTTGAATTTAAAAATTGTATATTGAATCAACAAAGGTAATGGATTCAAGTTATGACACACTTCACTTCAAGCTATACATTTTAAACAATCTTCATAAACAGGAGAGTGAAGGAGCTAATGAAAATTGCAAGTAAGGACTAGGTCTTAAGCAAAGCCTTTTTTCCTTCACTGAATTTTCAAGAATAACTCAAAGTCTAACCCAGTTTAGATTTCACTTGCGGCCAAATGCAAAAACACTTCTCAATATGCAGTATCTTATGAAAAAATACCTTTTTGATACAGGAAAAGGGACTTTTTTCTGTCACTCCTGAGTAAGATATCTATAAATGTGAATGTTGAAAACTGTAATTCAAATAAAACAAATCAACTGCTTATTACGTACCCAGAAGCTAAGATAAAGGCAAATCAAAAGATTATGATTCCTTTAGAAATTATATGACTTCTGATTTTAATTCATGTTTCTCTTCCGAGTTAGACATATGCAAGACAGAATAAACACTTGCTCACATTATCACTGTTCCAAAAGCCATATTCTATAATGATGAGAAAGATTTTACTGCCTAAATGTATTTCAATGAAGAAAGAAATTTCAGTCTTGTGCCACAAGTCAGTTGGAGCAGCAGTAAAAATATACCCTAATATCAAACCACTTCTGCTTAGATTCTTCTCCATGCCCAGCAAGGTGATCACAAACCTTATTTTACCATAGGAAGTTTGAGAGGAAAAAAACCCAAAACATTACTCATCACAGGTATTTATAGCAACCACTGCCAGGAGAGAAGAGAAGAATTAAAGCAGATAGATTGAAACTAGAACTTCAGTAATTTTGTCTTTTGCTTGTGTTTTGATAACGGAGCTTTTCAAAAGGAACTAGTGAAACAAAGAACTGAAAAGACAAAAAGCAATACATCCTGTTTATTTGCATACACGATTGCATTAGCTGGTTAATCTTCAGCCTTGTTTGGATTTCTCCAACCAGGAAAATGAGGAAGGGGAAGAAACATAATTTGACTAATTATTTCAGGTTTTAACCACTGCTAATTATTGTACAAGTGACAAATACTAATGACTTTTACCCCTGAAGGCAGAGCGCCTCAATGAATATTATTTTACGCCGTGATTTCTCCTGATGATGTTAAATTACTACTGGTTGTGCCACTTTTGCAGTTGCAGGCTAGATCTCCAATATACAGGGCTCTGGTAGCATCGCTCCTGTGCTCAGGAGCTTCCAGCTTAACCTTTACATTCATACAGGACTGGGAGCAAAATCAGGTTCCAGGCTCTTGCCTGGACAAGAGAATCAGATCCTAGAAGGCCTTATCCAATCCTGCTAAGCCTGTCCTTTTTCGGAATAAAGCATGCAGTGACTGATTAGTTTCACATGCTTCAAATAATCTAAACAGATTGAGAACAGATTCTTTTTTCAGAAAAAGAAACAATAACCCTCAGAAACCTTTGTAAAACTTCATTACTCTGCTAATTCCCTGTGAATTGAGGTAGGGCCAGTTACCCAGGGTGAGCCCTAAGCTTCTCAGCTGGTTTCACATCAGATGATGAGGTCAGTGAATTGAGGTAGGGCCAGTTACCCAGGGCGAGCCCTAAGCTTCTCAGCTGGCTTCACATCAGATGATGACGTCGAGCAGAGAATGGATTTTGTCTTATTTTGGGGAGGAACACAATAGTCACATGAATATTCTGATGGCACTGTGGTGATACCCAAACGATGCCACAAGAGCAGCAGCCCATAAAATTGCTCATCACCATACATATAGTGCAGCGCTCTGGGGAAACTTCAGCAGCACATCAGCCTCTCAGGGTCTCTCCGACTTGGGCCAAGCGTTTTTCTCCATGTGCAGTACAGAACAGCATGAAAACACAGCTGCTGAAATACCAGTGCCTTTTGCCTTTCACCAGCATGCCACAACCTGCCCTTCTGAGCAGCAAGCAGAAATCACCAGGGACCTCATTACCCATCTGACACGTCAGTCCCCGTAGTACCTATTCTTGGTTATAAGCACGTATCTTTTAAATACTACTGATATTCTGAAGTCTTAATGCAAAGTAAAATTAAGCACTGAAACCCAAGTGACAGGGAAAAGATCTGCAAATTCTAAGTGGCTTTGAAATATTTTAAAGTGCTATTAATTTTAAGCTAATCCCAAAGGAAACAGTATCTAAAGAAAAGGAAATGCTAGCCCATAATTTTAAAGCTGCCAGTCATAGCACTAAATCTAAGTGGTCAAGAGGGTTAGAGAATTACTGTATCTATAGTATACAGTTAAGATTTCAGTAAGGGTAAAAGCTTTTGATTTGAGGATTACTAGAAATCTTTATTAGAGGTGAAGAAGCAGCAGAGAAAAAGGGCTACATTTATAAAAAAAAGCAAGCCACAAAAGTCACTTTGCTGTAAGCCAGGTGATGTTGGGTTATTTGTATGTGAGCTTCCCACAGCCCTGGGATCAGGTAGGTCCCTATACCAGAAAAGATTAAAAGCAGCTTTTGGATAATAAGGAGAATCAATCCATGCAGAACTCATACAGCTCATAGAAACTACACCACGAAAATTTGTATCCAGCAGAAGCATGATATTGTGAAGTCTTTGTTCACAGGAAAAAAAGCACCATCTTTTGAACAAAGAAGACTAAAAACCCAATTTACACCAGACAGAAGGTCCTTTCAACCAAGGCTCCGCATAGCACTCCAGGGAGGGTACAACAGCCCCCACATGGCAGAGGTGAAAAGCTTATTCTCACAATAAATGCAAAAGAAACCGCTGCCACAGAACCGGCAGAAGCTTTACAGTTATAACCAGAAGGGCCCAGGCACGGCTGCTACCCAGTAGGTGAAGGTGGGATGGGAGAAGCATGGGCTTCGAGGTCTTAGGAGACAGGACACCAAAAGAAACACGCTTGGTCTAATTCGAGCCCCGGGAATTTTCAGGAAGGAAGAGTTGAGTGGCATCTCACTTCTGCTTGCTTCCCAGCAGACGACTGTCCCCTTGGCTTCTGCTGGAGGCTCTGGACTATATTTAGGGGACACATCATCCATAGGTAAGATTCTTACACTTCTCTGTTTATTTTAATGCAGTGTTACTGGTGATGACAGGACACTTGACTAGATAGACTCCTTGTCTAAACCAGCATGGTCATTCTTGTGTTTAAATAAACTGAACCTTAACAGCAGCATGAAAATGAGGCACCACAACCAACAGAGAATTTAGAGGTTTGCATCACAGTCCTTGGTCTTATGCACTACATAAACAAAACTGTAATAAAATAGTTAAACTTTCCTATAGAATCCATCTGCACGCCATTTTTGTGTTCATGAGGATTTTTTTCCTAGTAGAGAATATGAAGTAAAGAAGTAAACTACCTCACCCGTATCTCAAAAGAACTTAAATATGAAGGCTGCAGGTGAGACCTCCCGTCACACCCAACCAGCTGTACCTGCACGGTGGCTCGGAAAGGAACAGCCCATTCCTCCCTCCGTGCTGGTCTCCTGCCACCCACCTCCAGCTGGCTCTGTTTTTCCTCTGGCTGCATAGCGAAGTGGTTTACTGAGCTTTCTGACCAACATTAATTCACTAGAACAATGAAAAAAAAAAAGTGGGGTGTTTCCCCCCCACATACCCCATAGAGAAGCTCACTTTGTGCAGAGGCACTGGAAGAAGCTGAAGCAAAGGGGGGAGGACAGTTGCTCAGTGGGGTTCTAACCAAGAGTGGTCCCTCCTTCCAGATCCTGCCCACCATTACGCCACAGTGGGCACCATCTGCAATCGCACTGCTGGTCAGAGCTTATCTTTCCTAGTCCCGATCTTAGTCCATTAACTAGCAAATCCCATCAGCTGGAGAAAAAAAAATAAATCTAGTGGAGGGTCTAATAATAAAAGGTAACTAATAAATTAAATAAACTTTAGAGACTTTTCACTGTTGACTTGTTGCTAGTATCCTGTTTATGACTGAGTTTTAAATGTTGTACTTTATTATGCAAAAGTAACATTTTTACCCTAAAAAAAGACTGTAATTCAGAAAACAGCACTAATAAAGTGGAAAACAGAAACATAAGAAAAGGGAAAATAGAATTTGACCCTTCAAAGCACATAGGCACATCTTTAAAATTAAATAAAAGAAGCTAACCCAGATTGTATTTAGTGCCTTTTGAATTGAAGCCTTTTTTGGTAGTATAACCATTGCCTCTGAAAAACTGCCTCAGGGCAAGTGCTTCACTTGAAACCACACTTTCAACTAACCATTGTCATTAACTACAGGCAAAGAACAACAAAAAAAGCAAATTTCTGTGTGATTGTTAAGGGAGCTGGAACGATTTCCTGCAGCTGGGAAGGGAGCAGCTCTGGGCTGCCTCCACCTTTGCTTGCTCATAGAGGTCTCTTTGGATTTGCACCCTCAGCACACTAAAGTCAGAGTTTTTTCTAACTAAGCCCCACGAATCTAAAGGTTATCCATCAACCTTATTCACTTCTATAATTCCAGTGTTTCCCCTTCATTTGAATTACATGAGCTGACAAAGTAGTCAGAACCGATAACCATCCATTGGTTCTCTTTATACGACAGTACAACCTTAAGCCATTCTCCCACTTAAGAGAAAAATTGACGTTACCTGAATATTAAGCCTTCCTCTGTGGGCCCCAAGGCCATACCGCTT
Organism: Cariama cristata; assembly: GCF_000690535.1. Taxonomy (NCBI): domain Eukaryota; kingdom Metazoa; phylum Chordata; class Aves; order Cariamiformes; family Cariamidae; genus Cariama; species Cariama cristata. The sequence goes on along the minus strand of NW_009618142.1, from coordinate 25,146 downwards.
TGCTGTAGAGGCATGGAGTTGGAAATCAGTAATTTTTAATGTCTCTAGACCAAGTGGAGGACAATCTACAAAACAAAAGATTGATTAAAATTTAATTAAAGAAAACCCAAAACCAACACAAAACAAACAAGTATTCAAAGTTTCTGGATTTCAATTGTGCCAAACTGGCTGGGGTCCTCAGCTGGTATAAATGAGCACAGCACTGCTGAAGTCAACAAGAAATGGCAGCTCTCATAAGACCAATGAAGTAATGATGATTTACATCAGCTGAGGATCTGGGTTTTTGAGGGTCTCAGTTATTACTGCTTGCTCTGTGCTTCAGGTTTTCATGGATATGCACACTATCTCCTGTCAAGTGCTTTTCAGTACAAAATGCCAGTAAAATGGCTTTTATTTTTCTCTCTTTTTGGCATTTTCTTTTTCATCTCTTGTTTTGATTTCCCACCCGCCCCGTACTCATTCCAAGCTACTGTATGAAGTTATGTTTCTAATTAAAATCTGTTCGGGAAACTTCAATCACAGTCCCTCATGTTGCACAATAGCATCTGTTACAAAGGTCTGGGAGGCCGGACAGCTGAGCTCTTCAGAAGCAATGACTAAGGACAAAGAGGACAATTTTGAAACAAGGGACCATCTCTCAGCTCCAAGTTGTGCAAAGCCGTGAAGAAAGAAAAGCAGATGCTGTTACTTTAGCAGCTAGCCAGCAACGCAGCAAACTAGAGCCTGGAACTCTGGCTTTGGAAGGTAAGACGTTGGAAAGAGTCTACTTCATGATTATCAGAAAAATATTCTGTTCTAAAATGACCCCAGCCACCACAGTATTTAAGTCCTTAGCATATTTATCCTCAAAATGTCATGGGGAGGTGAGGAAGACCCACTCCCAGTGTTTCACAGGAGGTGAACCAAACGCACGGAGAGATGCTTTGGGAGCACCTAAATTGTACAACGAGCACAACATAGAGACCCTGAAGGCAGTGCCAGCTGGAATTGGAAAGTCGGCATGGGCTTAGAGGTGGAAAACAGTGTCATACTTATCATTTAAATCAGGTACTTGTTAAGTTAGACTAGGTTTTGCACCGCTGTGACTGTATCACTTCTGGGTTTGGAGAGAGGACAGATTTTTTTTCTGCAGCGGAGTGCGGGAGGTTTGTTGCAACTTGCACAATGGGTTGTGGCAGAAACAGGAGCCGAGCACCAGCCATGGAGACCAGGTCACATTTCCAGCCCCCAGACCACCCCTCCGGTCCCCAAACCATCCTTCCTTACCGCCGCCTGACAGCTGGGATTGCGATCTCGCTTGTCCCACAGCTGCTGGAGAATTGTCAAAGAGCTCACTCCCACGCTCTATACCTCTGTCCTGCTCACATATATATTTTTTATCACTCACCAAAATGTCTTGAGGGTATGTGCCTGAGAATCTCATCCTGGCCATGTCTAACTTTCAGGTGTAGTTTTGCATTACTGTGTACAAACTGACAAAATGTATGAGATTTCCTATGCTTCTCCTTAGCTCATAACAACCTAAAATCCCTCAGGAAAAACGTTACTTGCTGTCAGTTCACGCTAGTATTTCTTGGTTCATCCTTAGGAAAGTTCTCATACAAATTCAGGGCCAAATGTCTCCGTCAGAGGCAGTAAAGACAAATGCTAAATAGTAATGTATTTTCTAAAGTACCAACAGTGACCTTAGTCTTACACAAGAGACAAAATGTAGACAGTTCCTCATTTTGAAGAACCTTCAATCTAATTATCCAAAACAAAGAAGAGACAGGATGAATAAGGAAAGCCAGAGGAAGGAATAGCTCAGAGGGTTTTTGTTTCATTGGCTGATTGTTTTAATTGCATTTCCTCATAGAGTGTTTCATCTTTCATCGTTTTCCGACTGGAAGAAGTCTCAGGCTCTGACAGATTTCTGCTGGGACTAAATTATATAGCTGGGAACCGCCTGCCTTTCTTTAACAAGGTCAGTCCTCAAGACAGGTTTGGGAACAAATCTGATGGTGTAATCCTACAAACGCTTTTGCACTTTGGTATATTTTGCTCTGTGAACAGTCTCACTGTTCCCAAGCACTCAAAAGTGACCCAAACGTACTCATGCCAGGTCAGAGCTCAAAATAACAGTGAGCTGCTTTTACGTACTCAGTTCATAAAATATCATTTAATTTGATGTTTATACCGCACCTAACAAGGCTAAGGGGCAATCTACAGCTACTTCTAGGAGTTAATAAAAAAGTAGAAATTTTCTCACAAAGTGAACAGCCAGTTGTATCAGCAAGGGATCCACTGAAGCTCAATCTCTTCCAGATTGTGTTTCACAGCCCATTCTCCTCTACCGAACAGCAGCAAGAGCTTAGGGAGCTGCCCCGGGGGCAGTCAGCCCATCGCTTCTCCATAGGACGCAGCCACCACCCCATCTGCAGTCCCTTTCCTCACCATTGCTCTCTTCTGTAGAGAGATCTGTTTTCATGAATCCTGTAGGAAAAGCACTATTTTTGAGCCTGGCAGCTGCCTATCAGACTTGGCTGAAGTTACCTGGAGTGACATACACCTGTCAAATGTATGTGTGAGAAGTGGGTTTGGTTTTATTCAGAGTGAAATGTTACTAATTTACTATAAAACTGCAATATTCAGCCTGGAGAAGAGAAGGCTCCGGGCAGACCTTAGAGCAGCCTTCCAGTGCCTAAAGGGGCCGACAAGAAAGCTGGGGAGGGACTTTTGACAAGGGCCTGGAGTGACAGGACAAGGGGCAAGGGCTTTAAACTGGAAGAGGGAAGATTTAGATGAGATATTAGGAAAAAATCCTTCATGGTCAGGGTGGTGAGGCAGTGGCAGAGGTTGCCCAGAGAAGCTGTGGCTGCCCCGTCCCTGGAAGTGTTCAAGGCCAGGTTGGATGGGGCTTTGAGCAACCTGGTCTGGTGGGAGGTGTCCCTGCCCATGGCAGGGGGGTTGGAACTAGATGGGCTTTAAGGTCCCTTCCAACCAAACCATTCTGTGATTCTATGATAACACGCAGGCAGCCCAAGAATATTTAAGGGAGGGTTTCTTAAACTGCAAGATGAGTTTTTACTCGTTAAAAAGATTGCCTGCATATATTTGTGTGTATTATCTCTGTTTCTAGAGAAACTGAAGCCTAATAATAGACTCAAAAATGTTCATATGGATCTCAGTTAAACATGCCTGACTGTTCTTTATTTTTCAAGGATGAATTATTTGTATTGTATGTGAATGCATCAGATTAACAGGCCAATATTATTAAATGCTCAATTTAACAGAAGTTTTCAATGAAAGCAAGATTAGGTTCTTAAGAGCAGACAGGAGCTATCTACGATATGCAGTATAGATACCTTTGATGAAAAGTGTGCAATACTTTGTTAACAATATGCTGTCCTTTCTCAATGTGCGCAAGCCTTATGATATTTCAAGTGAAATCATTAGCATCTTTACCATCAATTCAATAGTATCCAGGATTTTTTTTTTTTTTCTTTTACCGTTATTTGTATAAATTAGCAGGAGAACACCTAACTTGCTTTCTCTGGAAGTGAACTAGACTTTAAGCTGTGACTTCACTAACTTACCAAATCATGTAAAGATTTATTTTCTCTTAACTTGGTAAGAGAAATCAAGTAATTTACTCCAATACTTGATTGAAAATTAATGAAAAGCATTCCTTTCACAGTTGGCCTCTCTTTCTCCAGTGACCATCCCAAACTGGGAACAGAGCAGCAGGGTTATGACCATCAGGATCAGTAGGATTCAAGACTAATCAGCAGGATTCAAGACCTTTGACCTTTAGATGTTTGCATCTGTGCAGGTCTGCATGGGGGTGATATTCTTGGAGTCATCAAGCCTATTGTTTGCAGTATCGTTGATGTACGACATTTGTGCTGTTTTCCACAAGAGAAGACCTTAGACTTTGCTTTTAAATGAAATTATGTCTTCTATTCATAGCCATAATATTTGACTATTAATACTTTAGGAGTATTAATTTTTTCCACATGCATATGAATTGCAGCGCCAATGAAGGGATGAAAAAAAGAGCATATTAGACCAAAACATCAATCTGTAATGTACAGAGATATTGGGGACAAATTTTTCAGCATGACCTCATCTGATCAACTCCAAGTGACTTATTATAATACAACACAATCCACCTAAAGTTGCCAGTTCACTACTGAAAAAAAAATAATGCTGAGTTGTGCTGTGAATTTAACTTTAGATAAATTATTTTGTTAGTGTGTGTTCCCTCTGCTTCTTCAAGCTATTAGAGATAACCAGGATAACCTATTTTTGAAAAACATACAGGAAAAGAAACCAATTTATGGCATTCATAAAGACTGTACTTTTTAAAGTATGGCTTTAATATATTTTATTTAACTTTAAGAAATCTTCCATATAACAATGAAAATTGCCACACAATTAATAAGACTGTCTTAATGATTTTGTATTCTCCATGTTAGTTTGAAAAACCCTTGCAGAAGCTACAGAAATTGGATAGCATGAATAATCAGAGCAGTTCATATCTTATAGATTCAACTGTAAGTGACCTAGTTATTTGGTCATTTCTTTAAGTAGTTGAAGAAATAATCATTATAAAATACAGGAAAGTGAACTATGGCTTTGAAAGACTTTTAAATCCACATACTATGTCCATAACAACTTACTAACAAAATGCAGCTAGAGTATTTACGTTTCAGAGCAATCAAAAAGCAAGCATTAAGCTTGCAGGTGCAGGGAAGAGGCTGAGTTATGAACAATTCTCTCGTCCTGGCCCGTATCCAAGCATGATTTCGTGTGTGATTTGCAACCATGAATAGGTGTTCACTTTAGAAACAAGCCATTAATAAGATGTCTGGATCAAATTAATTAATTGCAAGACCTAAAAAAAGACCAGACTTGGATTCAGACTTAATAACATTTCTGTCTTGAAGAGTGTTCTTGTGAGGTTTCCATTTTGAAATAGCTTTCCTATTAGCTATGTTAAAAGGCTACATCTCAGCATCCATTATTTTCAATTATGCTTCTACTAGCCAGACAGATGATTGCATCCCAGCTAAGGGCAGCAAAGCATTTCTGATACTTCGACACTGTTAGCAATCATCTGTCCCTTGAAGTCAGGAGGGGCAAACACTTGAGAATTACTTCAGTCACAACCTCCTCTCTTGAAACCTGAATTTACCAGTTATAATTTAGGGCTTTCCTATACTGAGAGCACTACCTGAAAGAGCTACTGAGCTCCCTTCTCAAGCCAGCATCAACTCAACTTGCAATCTCAGCATGGCCCTGTGCAAGGATATTAGCCCAGCTTTGAAAACAGTTTCAGACTCATGATGGCTGTGCCCTACTGATGCAGCATCTTCCATGGAAACCTTGGTCAAAAAAAACACCTTCTTCAGAGCCAGCTTGGTTGTCTTTATGCCTGCAGTATAATTACAGCTCCTCTGCTGCAACATTAACTGTTCTTTATGACAAAACTGTATTAGCAGGCATTCTTAGAAACATACTAATTCCATAAGTAGAAGATATATGTATGAGCAGGGCAAGGAAAACACTTCTGTTCATCTTTACTGCCTAAATTATTCACAAATTTTCTTTTCTTCTACTCTAAATAAAGAATGTCAGGTAAGCACAGATTGTCTTCATAGCTCTTGCATCTAATAAGGATGCATTTCAGAAATCATTCTGTACTGTTCTTTCAGAGGCACAGCAGACAAATGACTTTTATTTAAAGAATATTTTCCGTCAATTTAGGAATATGTTCAGTTTTTCAAATGGAAAGAAAAAAAGAAGCATCATGTTTCCTCTTCACTTATATTTTTAAGAGCTATACCTATAATCTTTTTCAATTCCCGCAAGCCTGTTCTTGTCTAACTCCCCATGCACAGTGATATTCAGGTCTAGAAATGGAGAAATACCAGTCTTGTGCAGTCTGACAGTCTCCTTGACGTTTGGAGGCAGAATGTACTCTGACTACTTATTTTTTATGATTCTAAATGTGTTTTAGCTCCAGGAGCTTTGTCATTTTTAAATACATAAGAATCCCTTTGCACTTCAAAACGTACGTTTGGGGAGAAAGGATGTTACACTGCAGAGATGCAGAAGTTCAGAGAAGACAAGAAGAGGTCAAGGCAGTGCTGATGGTGAGTTGACACAGAATTTTCTCTATGCGAAGAACGGTTTTAGTGCCAGGATTTTTTGTTGTTGCTGTTGGTATCTGTAGCCTTGCATTTGGGGCTTGAGCTTGCACCACCAAAGTCAAGAGAAGAACATCACTACGATAAATACGAAGACCTCATCACCCTTCCAGTATAACTGATTTCTTTAAGTCATGCATTTTCCATCAAAACATACACTGTATGCCAGTATGATTTACAGTAATGCAGCACATCCCAAGTTATCACTGCATTCAGCAGCAACAACGGGCACTGAAGTATCTTTAAAAATTATGCTGGCCAGTTTAGAGGGTCAAAACCATGTTGCTCGTCTTGGCCTTAGTGTAGTCAGAGTTTGCCCAAGTTGGGGGATGACAGTGGCCAGCAGGCATCTATAGCAACAGAGATGATCTGTCACTGTTGGAGAGGATGCAGGTATGGTGCCAACATGATGTGGTCTATGATGTTATTTCTATTTGTAGTAACACCTATCACTGTAATTAATACCCATTTCTTCTTTCTGTAAACCCATTTGCCTATCAGACTTGGCTAAAGACTCATCCCTTCTCTGAAGACCTTGTTCTCTAGGGACCCAACACGTAACTTGCCAACACAGTATGGTCAGGTATCTCATGGAAAAATGCCATGTAATAAGACAGATTTAGTTTTAGGTTTTGATTCCCTGTTTCTTTTTCTGGGTCAGCCCAGGGTAAATGCAGAATATAGGGCTTGTTTAAGCAAAACACTTAAACACACAGTTAATGAAGAAGATGCAAATCTGTGAAGCTACTGATATAGGTAAGTTAAGCACATAATTAAGCATATATTTGGGGAATAAAGACTTTTACTTTTATTATACTATTCATACTATTCTTAGATCTTTATGGTGTTGGACAAAAATTCTTGATGAGTTCAATATAATAAATTTTACCCCAACAGCCAACTTTAGAGCTTTTCCTATGAAAAGTATGGTTGATAATTCATCTTCCAACAGCAGAAACTTCTAATGGAAACTCTGGCAGTCTAATTCCTGTGTCTCAAGTAATACTTAGGTCATAGTATGCAAAGTATTTTAATACTGCAATGCACCTGAAAGGTGAAGTAACAGTAAAAGCACATTTCTGCTGACCTGCTACTTGCTGAAAATATCTTTTGATTGCTTTTCTGTGATGGACAGCCTTTGTGGGGGCTGAATTAAACAGAACAAGGTTCTCAATTTTCTAAATAATTTGTTATATTGACAGTCTTAGGACATTTGCGGGGGGAACGTGGTCTAGCCAAATTTTGCTGTTTAGATGGTGTGATCGTGGAAGTGTGAAATTTCCACAGATGTTCATGAGTCACATTCTATACTTGGTATGGCCCAGCTTTTCCCTGGAAACAGGTCCACGGATTTCAGTCTGAATGGTTTTCTGACTGTTTATGTCCAAAGTGTCGTTAACAATACATACTATTTTCTTTTCTGGCTTGAATTCAGGCCAGCAGCCCCCATGCACCCCAGATTAATTGAAGCAGTACAGGCAGATGAAGGTTCTTCAAGCACACACAGTTTGCTTTTATTTGCCTTTTCTTATAAACCCATTCCCCAGGCACTAAAAGAACAAAGGAAGCAATGTGCACTTACAACAAATCCCCTATATAGAAGTTAAAATACTGAATTATAGTCCCAGATCAAAGATCAAATAAAGAATTAAATAGATGCCAAAATTTTCTATCCTAAGACAACATTAATTGTTCTCGAATGTTGCATGAAAGCTGTATATTTTCCTAGGATGAGCAACACATACTGCACGGGGGTTTAAGATGTCAGGGACTTCTCTCAGAAGGAAAGGGCAATATTTATCACAGCACTGCAGCATACACTTATCCTTATGGTTGCTGTTGAAGATTAATCAAAAAAAACCACCACAAACACTTTTGGTTAGAAGCCACAAAACCCTGCTCTGTTAGAGGTCTGACCCAAAGCCTACTTAAATCAGGAGGAACATTTTCATGGGCTCTAGGTGAGGACGAAGCCTGAGTGAGGCTCCCACAAATGTTACCCATCTGATACCTCAGAGGCGCTTTTGATGATCAGATGTGCCTCTTTGCAACCGTCTTCTCCAGAGATTGTCTCTGGGCCAAGGAGCTGTGTTTTGACAGCCTCTTAGCCTATGGGGGAGGGAGATGCTTTTTAATCCTAGCTTGCTCGCTAGGTACAGCTTTGTATTCCAGGTAAACACACTCTTTTCCCTGCTAGGAGTCAGAAAATCTGCGGCAACAGTCTTTCATGTGTCCTGCACTACCCACGCTTCAACAACTCTTTAGGAAAGGAGGTAGTTACAGAGAGGTTGCAAATAGCATCTGCCTGACTACTGTGTCCAGTTCTGGGCTCCCCAGTTCAAGGGAGGCAGGGAACTACTGGAGAGAGTCCAGTGGAGGGCAAAGAAGATGATGAGGGGACTGGAGCATCTCCCTGATGAGGAAAGGCTGAGGGAACTGGGGCTGTTTAGCCTGGAGAAGAGAAGACTGAGAGGGGATCTCATCAATGCTTATAAATACCTTAAGGATGGGTGTCAAGGGGATGGGGCCAGACTCTTTTCAGTGGTGCCCAGCGACAGGTTAA
>NW_009618142.1:0-16282 GCF_000690535.1 Cariama cristata | reverse complement strand
TCCTTCTCCGGAGATGTTCAAACCCCACCTGGACGTGATCCTGTGCAACTGCTGTAGGTGCCCCTGCTTTGGCAGGGGGTTAGACTGGGTGATCTCCAGAGGGCCCTGTCAACCCCCACCAGTCCGGGATTCTGTGATTTCGTGATGGCACATGGCCAGTCCTGGGCAGGGAAGGTGTCCACTGGGGTCAGAAGCAGCAGACAAGGATGAAAGCCGTGAGACAGTTTCAAGGCCACCAAAGTTGTGTCCTCACCACACCCGATACCAGTGACACACAGAGCCCTCCCATGCTGCAAAGACACTGAACGCTTCCACACTTTCTTTACGCCACCTAAACACCCTGCATCAGTTGGCAGGATGGGCACAACAGTTACTTGAAAAGTTGCAGGGTACAAATTCTATGCAAGGGTAAAACTGTCTCTTCTCCTGCTTCCAAGGTTGAGGGAAAAGTCAGCAATTAAAGGCAAATAAAGAATAAACAAAGAATTATTTTGATCCTTTAAGTCTGACATGAAACCAAATGTTTCTGAGATTCAGAAAGTACACCTTTTTTTTCCCTTTCATTACTTTTCACATTTTTGCTCTCTCACAAACCCAGGTTGTGGCTGGTTCTAGATGCAACAAAACAGTACGTTTGGCAGGAAGAACTTCTATTATTCCTGGCACAGCTGGAAGCAGGAATTTCCGGAAAGCCTGTTCTCTGGGAGTTTTCTGGCCAAGCTTTCAGACTCAAGAGGCTCATTTAAACTCCAGATACCATAGGCATTCCCTGAGTTGCCTACTGTTGCCATTGTACCACCTGCCTAGGAGATGACGTGATCTATGATGTGGACGATGCAGGAGCTCAATCCCACATGCACAAAATCAGCATGCTTGGGGACAAGGAGCATTTCCCATTTTTCCTCCTGTCTCTGTTTCTTGCTGCCTGTGGTCCTTCTGCTCAGGGAGAAGAAGCGACTATACCCATACGTGCTATCCATAGCTCTTGCATGTCTCAGACTGGCTTCATCTCTCTTTCCCCACATCTCTTTAAGAGAAAAGAAAGGCAGGGGAAAGGGAGGTGCAGGCACCCCAGAGTTTCTGCCTCGCTGCCCATGGGAACTCCACCTTGCTGATCTGAAATGGGAAAGGATGAGGATGGGAATCATATTGCAAATCCGGTCATGGCTCCAGGTCATTAATAAAAGAAACGATGTGAGGACAAGATGCGTTCAGGGCAGACCATCAGCATATGGATGCATTAAGTATCACTGTAGGCATAGCCCCAGGGGAGGTTTCCAGAAGCTCACGGTACAAAGTACCCTCTCATTTGTATCCAAACCTGACAAGTCCTCCACCTTCCCTACAAAGGAATATGTGTGTTTAGTCGCTTTGAAAAAGACACATTGTTAACTTTAATGGCCAAAAAAAATACAGCCTGAAAAATACCAGATCAATTCTTAACTTTTTTTTTTTCCGGAGCTTTGAGTGAGGCTGAATTCTGTGTTATTAATTTTAAAATGTGTCCTCTGATGTTTTTCTGAAGCACAGGATGAAGACTTTCTGTAATTCCAGCTAAAGCCACAAAACTGAGTACAGCCATCAGAAATGAGAACCATCCTGTTTTTTTCCAGAGTCAAACAAATAGACTTAGCCAAACAATGGAGAAAAAAATGGAGACAGACCGCTCGCACAATGGCTGAGTATAGGACTAAAATTACTATTAAAAACGCATATCTGTCCAATGTCTTCGTGCCAGAAATAGCTTAAAATATCAAATCTCTGAGCTATAGTGCAAGACCAAAGATTCTACAATAAGAACATTAATTGTAGCCATTAAAAATGAACATTGAAACTTGGAATACCATTAATAAGTACAAAATCAAGACAGAAAATAGTTACCATCTTAAGATACAACTCTGGTTCAATGAATGAGACACCTTAAAAGTGTTAAAGTTTCACCACTTTAACAATTCCATTTGAATGTATTTTACCATAAGTAGTAAAACCGCATAAAAGCAGTTGTATGAGTATCAAATTGGCTTATTGTGCTTATTTTTCTCCCCCTCTATGAAAACTGTAGGAGCAACTTTACAGAGAAGTAAATACATCCATATTTAGGCATAGGACATTCACTATGAATTTGTACAGAGTGACAGCATAGTCATGAAATTCCTTAAACATAAATAACCTGGAAAATGTCTATACCTTCAGGCCCTGGAAATATATATCTACCAAGGATTCTGCAGCAGAGCCACGCTTTTGGAGCAAAATAGGGATCCCAGGTGGCACAAGGGAAGTATCCAAGTTGGAGGACATAGGAAAGGGGCTGTATATGCTCCATCACGAGGATCAGAATTGCACACCTGGGGCTATAGTAGACCTAGTCGTGAAATATGCATAGACAGCTTCAGTAGTTCTCTAAAACCACCTAATTTCACTGAAATAGATGGCACTACTCTGATATCACCCAGTTTTCACCTTCTCACTCTCCTGAGCACACACATGAAGCCCACACACATAGAGCAGGAAAAACTTGAGAGATTGTAAAGGAGGTCTCATTAGTAGTGACAAGTCATGAAATTTTATCACCATCACTATAGTTACCTCCACTCCCAAGTACTAAATTTACACTTGAGAAAGACTGAAATCAGCCACCTTCCAGTCAGTACTACTTAACGTTATTCAACTTTTAATCAAGTTAAGATCTAGTGTAGACCGAACTATATTTCTTTTACTCTTCTATAAGGCAGACAACGTGCTGAAAATGATGCTGAAACAGATGCATTAGCTTCCTTTGATGAAGTAGTCCAAAGCCTAACACAAGTAAATCAGGGATGAAGACAGAATTACTCTGTTATTCAGTTTTGGGATTCATAGTAGGCTGTTTTCTACAGTTTAGCTTTCTGTCTTGGCTCTTGATGGGAGCCAGCATGATGAAGTAGTACGAGCTATGCCTTTAGCCAGCAGACAGTCATTAGTCATCTTAGCTGTGAGTTTAAATGTCGTCTTTCATTATTAAAACTAAAAATACGCATTTACCATCAGAATGTAGAATAGAAGTAGCCTGTATCTGCAGTGAGACCTAGGTGAACAGTACAGGATCATCTTTCCAGAGTAATTTCTCCCCTGCTGGTTTCTGAAAAATGAATCCTTGTCAGCTTAAAATCTTCCCCCAAAATATGCCACTAATCAGAAGTGACGTTAAAATTTGCCTCCTCTGCATGTAGACAAACGCATAGCTGCAAACACACCTCCATGCACAAGCAAGAAGACCCTCAAAGACGGGCTGACCACTTCAGTGGAGTTTGCCAAGCCAACCATCATACCCTGGCACCCAGCTGTGCTTATACCCCTTGCAGTTAACAACCCTCCTCCTCGAGCAGCAGTAACTGTGCTGCCCACTACGAGGAAGCATCACGGATGGGGTGGGAGCAACTGCTCAAGCCTCAGAGTTTATTTGTGAGTCGTCACCCTGCATAGGCGGGTCTCAGTTGCTGCTTAGCCCTCCTCCAGGTTGCACATCTGGGCTAAATGCTCGACCTATATAGAAAGCCTGTGACAGGAAATACCTAAAATCAATCCAACTTGGTTTTAAAACCTCTTATAAAGGGTTTGTCTCAGTTTTATGGAGACCTGGTGTGTCTGCTCTAGCAGTGAGTTTAGACATTTATGTGGTTCTTTTTCTAACAGCACATCTGTTGTTATTATTTCATATAAAATAATAAGAGGAATGAATAAAAACAAACACTCCTCATAAAGCATAGAAGTCACTGTAGTGCCTGGAGCTATTGCTCAGACAATGGTTTCAGGAGAAAGTTGTGTGTTTACAATTAACCTGAACTCAAACTTTGTGCACCTTCCCAACCCTGAAAAAGGAATCAGTTTGTATTTTCTAGAGCACAATAAAAGAAAAAATACGTTTAGTTAGCTTGTTTGGTTTTCACTTAATTATTCTTTTTGATGTACTTTTTTGCTAATTACGTGATTGATTCAAGTGCAGCTTTAGGACAGCACTAAAAAGTCAGAAGTGGCTAATACATTTAAAGCCCCAAACAGTGGAAAACTGTTTCAGTGAAAGGATAAAAAACAGGCCAAGTGCACATAGAAAAAAACCAGAGGTTCCTTGTGTATACCCAGAAGTCCTGAAAAGCAAAAGATTTAGGAACTCGTATAACAGAGATTTCTACTTTTCTTTAAAGCACCCTGTGTCCAAGCTGTGGCACTATTGAGAAGCACCCTGAAAGCAGATTATTTAAGAGCTCGAAGCAACAGGAAGTAAAACCTCAAGGAACAGTTAAATCTCTAAGATTTGAGAAAATCAAATCCAGGTCTGGACTGAAATGTGACTACACTCATTTTTTAAAAAAAAAAAAAAAGGAAAGCATAAAGAACAGAGGAGTAGAATTGCTGGGGTGCAAGGAGGGGTGCAGGAGGGATGCTTCCCCTGGGAACAGGTCGAGGGCTGGCATTTGGGCTCACTGTGGGGACACAGACCCCAGGGCAGCACAAGAGTCCCACTGGAAAATGCACCATCGATGAAGAAATCAAAGAACAGAGCCCAGCTTGCAAAGGCAATTAATTATTCCCTAAAGTAATTTCTGAAAAAGGCATGATTTTTAAGGAGCTCGGAAAACACACACACACTCTACAGTCAGGCTCTCCCTTTCCCACATTTCATCAACTGTGTTTGCCATGAGTTTTTGCTCATCTTCCTAAAGGATTTCAGCTTCCAGACGACTTTTTAGAGTTCACATGTCCGTTGTGAAGATGGCACTTTGCACCTACCATAGTCCCTTCATTTTGCTTCCCCCTCTCAACCTGCCCTCATGGTAGAGCCAATTTAGGGAACTAAAAGAAAAAAATAAAATAAAATAAAAAAATGCTTCAAGCCCAAGCAAGCATCAGGGTGCTGTGGCTTTAAAAGCTCAGTTAATATATTTTAAATTTTGAGCACTCCATTTTCACAAGACTCTGAGCTTCCTGCCTGCAGAACAAGAAGTGCTAAAAATACGGTGGTAAAGATACGGGTCTCGATATTTCTGAGCTGATCGGAGGGAAGAAGTGGAGGGTCAGCAGGGAAGCTGTTATGAAGCTCCGACTCCATGCTACAGAGCAACAGTTCAAGCAAGGTTCAGACAAATATCTCAAGGGATGGGCACCTCTCCAACTCAAATGACTGAGCATTCAGAGGTCCTTCCTCCCTATTCCAGCTTCCTACAAACTTGCAGCTTTATGCAGCCCGCAAAAGATTCCCAAAATTCATTCTGTCTAAACATCTTTTCTGCTTCGTTTAACGATTCAACCCTGCTCCAGCAAAGGCTCATAATCACAGGCTAAACATTTAGCGCATAGGAGGCTTCACTGATTCAAAACTAAGCGTGTCAGAAGCTTCAAATGATATGAAATGTGAGTTATTAGTGAATTTAAAATCGCATGTGTGCATGTCTGCTCGCTCAAGGCTGAAAGCCCAAAGATCCAAACCAAAAGCGATGCATTTACCAGCCTGTGGACCCAATGAGGACCGCTCAGGAAAGCATTCCGAGAAACCCTAATTTATACTACTTGCCCAGTGAGGTTTGACATCCTTTTCCTGGAGAAAAGCGTGGTGCTAGCAATTGCCCATGCTGTCACCAAGAGAGTTCTTGTTTCCACTGCAAAACATGAATGTGCTAACGTGAAAAGTGCAGGCCATGATCTGGGACTTATCATTAACTCAACTGCTGCCTTGGAGAGCCCATCCTCCTTCCCACCCACAGGAACTGGAAGTATTTCCTAAGCAAAGGTATTCTGCATTTGAAAAGCTGTGGAATAGAGAAAGCTTCGAGGCAAGATTCCCTGAGCATAAAACCCCCAGTTTTTCAACTTGCTAACCGGGAAGAAAAAAAATTTGCTTCACAATTAATGAACAGAAGTATGGAACGGTTTTGCAGAGGAATAGTTCTGTGCTGTTTTCTTTCCACTTTTTCAAAGAGCTCTGTGGCATTTTAGCTGCATAACTCCACACTAGCATTTTTTAATCATATTTTGAAAACTTTCCCATTCTATTCCTCTTATAAGAGTGTCGAGATTCTAAGTGTATGATTGCCATTTGACTAGCATTCAAGCATCAAAAAACCTGAAGTACAAATTTGCTGTTTGCATATTAGCAATATCAAACAATTCACATGTGTCTGCAATATTTTGTATTCCACATGCTACTAGTCTCCATCATGATTTGGATTGTTGAGAAAGTAGACCTACAAGACTTCCCCCCGCCTTTTCATTGAATAATTTAAAATAACATTGAATGCTTTCAGCTGCTGGTTGAGAGCTTTGCTCTTTGTTCATTGTGGTCTTGAACTATTGCTTGCAGACTTCTCTCTTTTTTGTGTAGAATTGTTTTCAGATCCTAAGCAACAAGCAGAAGTTTTGCTGAAAAATTGGTTCAAGATTGTATTACCCTTCATATTTTGTTCTCTTTTTAAATATTCAGTCATTTAGGCAGAGAAGATATGCTATACCTTGTGATTTCAGTGACCAGATGCTTCAACGTTCATTCCTTCTGGGCTGCAAGTTTGGCAACTGAGGAATTTTTCATTTTCTTCTCTGAGCCTCATGGATCCCACCCATCTCTGTGCCTCTGCAGTACCCAAGCTCACTTTGTCAGCATTTTCAAAGGTCTTTGGAAGGAGACTCATAGCTTTCTGCCTCTATATATGATCCTCCAATCATCTTTTCTACTACAAGATGAAACAAGATTTTTTGGTTGTCACTTACATGTATCTGCTAAAATACCTGATGCAAAGGAACTGGACCAGATGTGAGACACTCATCCGAGGAGCGTACAAGAGGACTGCAGTCCCCTGCTTCAGTCTGAAAGCATCCAGATGAGCCTGAGGGGAAAAATATCTCCCAAAAGAGCTGTAAGATATTTTTCTCTTTGTCTTAGCTAGGATGTGTGCTGGACCCTGGCTACAACTAGCCCTGGCTACTCCTTCTCTCCTCTCCTCATCCCTCTATTCACCAGCAGTGTAAGAGCTATTGCCTCACTTTGGGGGAAGCCTCCTGCTCCAGGGACGTGCACTGAAGCCTGGGGCATGTCCCCATGCTGTTGAGTCACCTCCATCCTGGAGCAGATCCAAGTCCAGATTTACTATGGGAAATTCCAGCCTTCCCTCTAGCCATGTATATAGGCCATATATAACCTAGACATATTTTTGGCAGAGTTCTCGATGGACTTTTTACTTGGAATTTAAAGTGCGTAAAGAAAGTGCAGTTTAAATACTCTGTGGGATAAAACTGGGTCTACTCTTTGGGGTAGGGTACTTGCCATCCAGCTTGTGATGGCAAATATAATTCTAACTATTTCTGAAATGTTTTCTGTAACTTCTCAATACATAAGCAAGTAAGAGGAAAAAGAGAAAAATCATGTTCTCAAAGGCTGAAGTTTTAAGTTCTACTTTTAGGCAATCACATATGAAAGGCTGTTTGGCTGAAATTGAAGCTTCTGTTCTAAGTTAGTGAAAAATCTTTCGGAGGGTTGAAAACTGGTCCCGTGTTCATATATTCTCTGCCATGTGTATAGGGCAAACTCATTACACTATTGAAAATTATCTTGGGGAAAAAAGAGTGTGTTAAAGCTAAATCTGGCATAAGGGGTGGTTGTAATGGTGATGGTAGCGAGTACTTACACCCGGATTTGAGATCAGCTCTTCTAAGATATTTTGAACTTTTCCCTTCATTTGACAGATGTTTTAGGAGGACCCTGAAAGCAGAGAGGAACCATAAACCTGTCACCATAAACCACTGTATTTCTGAAGAGGAGAACATAAAAATACTCTCATTTCTGGGAAAGAATGAGAGAGATGGTTTTCAGTTGCTCCCATTGCAAACACCACCCTCTCCCAGCACACCGCAATGATTAATGCACTCAGGCAGTTTACAGTAAATCGTGGATGTGTTAGAGGAAGGAGATACTTGGCCTCGCTCTGTGCTCTGTTGTCGAACATAACTCCCCTTGAAATGGGAGACCGTTTTGCTTTCTGAAGTTCATATGAGGAAAGAGGTAAAAGGCAAATCTGGGGACAATGGAGACCGCAGATGTCCTGAGCTCCTCTGAAGGCCAAAGAAAACTCTGGAAGTCAAGCAGGGACATTTGGGGTTCCCCCTCAGGTTTCCTTTTCTGTCCAGCCAGGAGGATAAATCTTGTAGAGCCAAAAAGAAGGAAAATGACAAGAAAACTACTAAATTTGTGATATGTGGGAGTGTGAGGAAGAAATCATTTGCAGAAGGCACTCAAGCCCCACAATCTAAGCAAGCAAATCAGATTTAGGAAGCTCTGATAGCCATTGTTTGGATGAGCTCTGGAGGTCCAAAAGAAAGAACAACCTGAATACAGGGCTCTGGTGCTTAAGCCAACTGAGTCCCATTATAAAACAGATGAACGCTGTGCCTAGCGTACCCAATAGTGTTTCTTTCTGGATGGTGAAGATCTGTCTGCCATGTACTAGGATTCAAAACTGAGCATTTGTCTGTCCACGTCTCCTGAATGGATCACTACACTGCAAACACATCCAACATAGCAAGCTCTGGGCAAAACATGGCCACCAGACAAGGCAATGGAACGGGATGTTGCCCTTTATTTGACTTCAAACGATTGCCCAGATGGCTAAAGCACTCTCACGGCTGTCGTGAATGCACATCTCACAGGGAAAGTTACTGAACATCAAGCTACTGAGGCATACGTGTGCTGTCAGATGCCGCTGAATGGGGGCTGGAGAGCAAAGATGAGAGTGATTCTCCAAGCTAAGGGCTAGGGGATGAGAAATCCTCCTCTGATGATTATTTTGGCATTTGTATTAGCTCTCCGTGAATGAAATAGAGAAATATCAACTACAGTTTCCATCACCACCACCAAAACGATCACTACCTGTGGCTACATTTCTAAAGACAGGAACTTCTCTCAGATTGCTATCAGTTGTTGAGCACAAGATCATACATCTTTCAAAACTCCTGTATTTTTAGAAGTTTGTGAATATAAAAGTGCACATAATGCTTTAATATCGACTTCACAAAGATGTAAGTTGCGTTGTTAGTTGAACTTGGTCCTTGGGAATCATGTTGATTATAGGAGAACAACATTATTGCCAGGTAGATACCTCACATAGTTCACAAGCAGCCCAAGGCTGACATATCATATAGTCATACAAGAAGTCTATCAGGCAATTCATAAAAAAAAAAACAAAACAAAACAAAACAAAACAAAAAAACCCCACACACAAAATAGATTTGTAGATGATTAACCAAAAAAAAAGAGCTCAATTAATCAGGTTCACTGTTCACTTTGAAAGTAATATTTTTTTATGTTGGTAACTAGAAACTACAGGGTAGATACACTCTGTAGCAGAAAGAAGTAAAAAGACACATAAGCTGCCAGTACACAAACTACGTTTAACTTATGTATACAACAACTTTTATTGCATTCCTTGTTTGTACTTTTGCAAATACAGCATCCTGCTAATGCTTGTGAGAAGAGCAGAACTATATTATTTACTCTTATTCACAGACCTGTACATTTACAGGATTCCCACACTGTAAATAACCAAAAGTAAACAGAAGATTAATCCTGTATCTGAGTGCTTTCACTGCTAAATCAGATACTCAACTTCACCCATGAGCAATAGTTACCAGAAGTCACTACGGTCTGCTGAAGCTGTGATTTTTTGCAACACCAAATCCCAGCGGACACACTGCGACACAGCCCCACACAGACCATGCAGTGCAGGTTTGGGGCTCACTCCTGTCGGAATAGGAAATCATTCACTCTTCCCAATTCAAGAGTAAGATGGGTTTCTCCAGCTCTGACATAGTAGTAGTATCTCTCATCGTTTTTTTACAAGACATTCTTGTAAAATATACTTTACAGTGTATTGGGCCTGATTCCTATTTATAAGACAGCTCCTTTAAACATGCCTCCAGAATCAGAAAGTCACTTTAAAGCCTGCTGTTGTTTAGAAAAATGATGTAGATCACTGTGGAAATAAGGAATGAAACCCTTATCTTTCCTCATCTCCATTTGACCTATAATAACATGGTATAAATCCTTGCTTGCCAACGCCAGTATGTTACTCACTAGAAGGGAAGTATTTTATGTCCAAAAGAGCACTTAGACATCTATCAGCAGGTTCACCAGACTATCCTTTGTAATTCAACTCAAATGGGGCTAGAAAGAGTAACAGCTAATCCCAAGTACTCTAAAGATGCTTTAAATGATCCCCATTACTTCCTCTGATGTCTTCATAGGCACTCTGACTCTCAGAGTCACCATCTGGCATCTCTTCATTCCCCCTCTTGTTTTTCTCACCTTTTTTTTTGTTGCCATTTTTAGCTATGGGTAGAAAAGAGAAACAGTTTTCCTTTTACACCTGTCAAGTTGATTTAGCACTGCCTGGTGACTGCACAAAGAAGAAAATGCCTTGCTCCTCTCTGATGGTGCTCCATCCCTTCCAGCACACAGCAGACACCCAGAGTACCCTGTTCTTCCTCACACTGGGATGATAAAACCACAGGGGAATGGAATCATAAACGTTCATTTTGCTGTGCTACAAGGAAATTAGGCATGGTTTTGCATCAGAAGCAATGAATTAACGTTGCAGTATATTTTACTAACGGTTTAGTATAGGTGTTTTTCATTACTTGATCCGGTATGTAAACCCCCCACCAAACACCTTTTGAAGTCAACAGAAATAGCCAGAGGAAGGCTTCCAGAGGAGCAAGACTAAACCCTTAAAGAGGTAGATGTGGTCAGCGATCAGCATCATCTGTGGCTCAGGGAATGAAGCCCCCATCAGGAAAATAATCAGACAGCACCAGTGTCGGAGACCCATCTTGGGGCTGGCCAGAGTGTCCTCTAACACCCTTATTCCATTGTCCATGCACTTCATTCTTATCTGGGCATGGATAGTGTGTTCAGGCACTTCTCAGGTTACTGAGAAGTAACTTCTACATTGGAGATTTAACTGCACAGGTATGATGGCCATGACCATCCCTGAATGAAATCCCATGCAAAACTGGAGGAAACTCAAATGCTTTCTTTGATTCATGGCCTATTGAATTAAATAGAACCTAACTGTCCATTAACGTAGCTCCCAGAGACAGAAAGATTAAAGGTGATTGTCTGTTTCTAGCATGAGTGATTATTCCTATCACCTCTGTCTTCTTTCAGTAAATGTTTGAGCTGAATAAAGGCTATGGAGTGTTTTGCATGTGTAATCACTGAATTTTAAAAGGCAAATAATTTCAGCTACATCAGAGCTTTGCTTGTTCCCATTTTCCTTGAGTACCCAAAACTCTAATGTCAAAGGCACAGATTTATAGGTTCATTTCAAAAAGCCTTGCTTTATAACGCAAACAGTACCACAAGACATAACCTCACCAGAGGCCTGACAAGAAGACCAGATCTAATGCATCCTTTGCATAGTAACAATACAGGCACAGGCAACCACTATGTGTGAATATGACAATCAAATCTCAATTCTGTACCCAGACAACAAATCTTTTAGTGCTCTGCTTTTTCATAGACAATGAATGGGGTAAGACTCAAAAATCCCAGGAAGAAAAGGTTCAGATGTTGAAAATTCAACAAATTACTTCTTCTGCACCATACCTTCCACTTCCACTACTTCATCTTTTTGACAGATTCTAAGTTCACACAGCTGACAGAGGTCTTCATTCCAAAACCAAAAGAAATAAGTGAAATTTGATTGTGAACCATCTGATTGACCTGTCTAGCCAGCTCACTGAACAGAGAATAACATTAAAAACCAAGAGTTAATTCAAATAATGAGTGACTTGTAATACGCTGGCATTTCAAGAACAAGTCTAGACTCCAGTTCATACTATTAAAATCTATTCAGTGAAACCATCCCTTTTTTAAAGAGGTATTTTTCTCACCTTAAAAATTAGTTTGAATTCAGAGAAGGCTGCTAGGAGAATTATCTTAGAAAACAGTTTCCTCTAGCATGATCAAATGTGTTTATTCTGATATTTTTTTCTCGCGTTACATTATTCATTGAAGCCATGGGTAAGGAAAAATGGGCATTGCTTATTATTCATTCTTAGTCATCCTTTGTCCTCTTTTGTTGTGACATTCTTTAGCGGAAGGGCTCTTAAATGGAATGGCTATGTTACATTTCATTATTCTACTTATTTGTAGAAGCGCTGAGGAGAAAATAGCGGCTGGTAGATGAAAGCGAGCTCATTAAAAGCCACATGTTTCCATCTTTGCTTGTCACATCTGGCAATTAAGATGTGATACAGGTCATATTAAAATTCATGGGATATGCACCTAGGGCCAATGAGTTAATTCTTAAAAGCTGCTAGTATAAGAAGTTTAAGCAAAAGCTTCGAAATTACAGTCTACATTCTGGGTCACAGGAGTGCTCTCCTTTCTCTGGGCTTCTCGGGAATGGAAGCCAGCTACAATGTTTGATAGAGGATACCAACGGGCTAGAAAACAGCAGTGCTGGTAATTACCCAGCATATGGGTAATTCTGTGCTTCTTTCTTCTTAGTTCCTACATGAGTCGTTTATCACCGAATAGCCTTCACTTAAATACCAGCCTATGTACGCGGTCATCCCCCAACCTTCATTTTACCCTCTGATGCAGTTCCCTAACCCGAAAGCCTGGTTCCTGTTCCCCCTGAATCTCTTTTGTATTTCCAGCTCCTGTCCCATGTCCCTTCACATCTTTCCTTTAAGCTCCCTGACACTCTGCTGAAAGCCACGGCTGGCTCTGCTCCCCGTCAGACCCACGCCAGTCACCTGCCCTGTCTGGCTTTCGGCCCTTGCGTTCCGCTCAGAGGCATCTTGCCAATGTTTCTAATGACCTCTTCCCAGCCAGAGCTCTGAGGCATTACCCCATCTTCAATGTGCCAGCAAAGTTCAGCACACTGGACTTCAAATGTCTTTGGAAAACTTTGACTTTGATGACTCTCTTTGCGCCTCGACTTGCTCCTAACTCACTAGGTACGCCTTCAGCCTGCCTGGCTGTTTTCAGTCTCCTCACTTTCCATCTTTGCTCTAGCTAATCCCATCCAAAACCACAATTTTGGCAAGCAATGCTGATTCACAGGCTACCTTTTCCTTCTATGTTTCCCTCTGTTCTAGCTGGAAACCTGGTGTATCTTGGTGACCTCTTCTTAAGTGCTCAATTTCAGCTCTCTAGTTCAATGCCTTACATATCACTCTCTCCTGTCTTCTTCCTAGGGAACAAATTCACCATTCAAATGCCTGTAACACCATAAACTGGTCACGTTTTTAACTCTACACCCTCTTCAGGTCTTCATCACCATTTTGCACCAAAATCTTTCCAGTTTTTCCTGAACAACATCTCTATGATTCAGCTTTTCCTCCTCATTCGCCCATTGATCTCTCTCCAAGCCTTCAATATCTTATATCTTGATAAACACCTCAATTAATGTACTATCAGTCTATTTTTATACATTCAAATTCTTTCTGCAAGATTATTTTCATGGTTGCATGCATTGGTCATTTTATCTTCTTTTTGCCTTTCCTTACTGACTCCTCCTCAGATACGTGGTCCAGTGAGATCCTGACCCATCCAAGAGATTCCTATGCACTACATAAGTTAAAAAAACAAAAAACAAAAAAACAAAAAACAAAATGGAAATCTTAAGAATTACATTGTTGAACAGGCGGCAACATTATAGAAAAATAAACAAATATGGGGCAAGTAAACAGAAACGCATCTGAAGACTTTCATCAAGCTCGGGGAAAGCAACAGATAAGACAAGACAAAGGAAATCATGATTACTACACACACACATGTGTTGGATTGTGCAGAGATCAAACACTGAAAGATCTATGAAATACAAAATAAATGTGCACTAAACCCCATTCTGAGCGCTGCCGTATAAATAAACATTACTCCTCTATTTTCTAAAGGCAGTCAGAGTTGAGGTATGGCCAGAACAAGAACTTCTATAACAAGTATAAGTTTTACAAATCAAATCAAAATAATTACAGATTTAATTGTGGCAGATTTG
The DNA here is from genome assembly GCF_000690535.1 of Cariama cristata. Taxonomy (NCBI): domain Eukaryota; kingdom Metazoa; phylum Chordata; class Aves; order Cariamiformes; family Cariamidae; genus Cariama; species Cariama cristata. Next base: position 2,255 of record NW_009618142.1, on the reverse strand, counting down.
GGCGCAATAGGATTGACAGTGAGAACTGTTCAGTCATGACCCAGAGCGATGTGCAACACTGAGCAGTGTTTGTGGGGACCCCAGCCCCATAAACCTCCCAGTGATGAATTTTTGCCTGTATGCAGACAGACCCCCAAACCATCTGCAGGGATCTGCCCCACAGATGGTAGCTGAGACGGCATCTATTAAACTCTATTAAAGGCCTCATAAAAGAAAAACATTGATGTTAACAAGACTCTTTCCACTGATTTGAATGGGCTTTGGATAGAGGCCTAAACAAACAAGGATGGAATTAGAAAATGGAAATATGTATATACAGAAACCTGTCAATCCAACTGTTTACCTTCCAAGGATGACATAGTACCACTTCATTTATAAGTCATTTAAAGGGCAAGGAAGCAGACTGATATTTTCAACTATTATCTGAATGGAGTATTTGCAAATATTGATTCTAATAATACTTTTTTTATAAAAAACATTGCAACCTCACTGGCATCGATAGGATTTGTTTCTACATTAATATTTCACAGATTGAAAAATATCTACATTCTCACCATCTTCAGTAATTAGCTTAAGCAAATTGAATCCGTGTCATCTGTTATGTGCTGTGTCCTTCAGACTGCTATGTTTGATTTCAGCTTTGATTCAAAGCTGGGGCTGATCAGTACCAGCTGCTAAGCCAACGGGCAGATCACACGCTCCCGGTCCTCCTCTTTCTCCATCCCAGCTCCCAGCCAGACTATTGTTTGTTACAACTAATTAATCCCACATGCCCCGGCTGCCAGTGAGCCTCACAAAAACCAAATTTTTGTATTTACTGCATGTCCAATAAATTAATTCCAGTTCTGGATATATGTATAAATACATAAATGTATACATATATACACAACACACATATTTACACAGACAGATTTACAGTTACTATTATCTGTTTGACAGCTATTATTATTATTTCTACCTGTCCCCTTAACAGGCCAAATGTGAGAAATTACAGGTATGCATTATTATTTAGGCAGCTCTGTGAGGGGCCAGATTTTCATATCTTCATTTCAAACCGATCCCTGGTGATATGGTGACATGGCACTAAGCATTGGAGTCACTGCACCGGCAGGACCTGGCCCTTGCCTGGCTTTGGGAGAGGAGAAAAAAAATTTCAAATATTATAACCAGAACTTTTAACATTGTCTGCAGTTAAAATTGCCTGACTCTTCCTGCTAAAAACCTCCTGTTTTCACTTACATCTTTAACAAATGGTAACTATTCTCTTTGCTGGGTGTTTGCCTTAGGGCTTACTACGGCTATTTCAGTTCAAATAGTTCATCTGCTCCCGAGGAAATACACGGCATTTTCCCATATTAAAGTAAGTCTAACAGCCAGTTTGTTGAGCTGGTGTCAAGCCTCCGTGATGAGGGGACTGGAGCATCTCCCTGGTGAGGAAAGGCTGAGGGAACTGGGTCTGTTCAGCCTGGAGAAGGGAAGACTGAGAGGGGATCTCATCCATGCTTATAAAGCATTGCAAGGAGCAAGAAGCAAAAGTTTGGTGGAGAGGATCAAGTGATTGTTGTACCTCTGGCTATTTTTTTAAAACTTCATAGGTTTTAAAACCTTGTTGCAGGTGGCTGGTGAAAGTTTGGAGCTTGGTAGTTCAGCTGTGTCAAAAAAGCATAAGCCTGCTGTGGAAGGAGGGAACTGAGCTACTTCCAGCTGCTTTTGGTGGTACGTCATGAGCCTCTCCTGTGCTCCCCTTGACCTTGTGGTTGGCCATGCCAAGGAAGAGAATGAAAAGTAAAAACCAGTAAATTAGGAGATGAGTCCTGCACATATCAGTTGGTTGCCACACAATGGAGTGTTTTCTGGGGAAGGTCTGAGGAGGTCTTTTTTCCCTTTCTAATTCCATAATTGTGTAAAATGAAACATTCTTAGGAAATTACCAAATTCAGACCACCTGTAAGACCTCAGTATGCTCCCCTAGTACATCAGCAGTATAATAGTTTGAATTTTGTACTGCTGTGTCTACAGTGCAGAAACCAAACCAGGTTTGGAAGGGATGAGTGTTCCACAATGATGGATGTAGTTATTGGTACTGGTACTGCCTTCTCTACACCTGTAAGGTGCTCAGTGCAGTGGGTGGGGATACGGGAAGACACCTGTCTATAAAGATAAATGAATACTGCCCTCACTGATTGGATGTTATTGCAGAATCACAGAATGTTTGAGGTTGGGTGGGACCTCTGGAGATCATCCCATCCAATCCC
>NW_009618141.1:5947-23855 GCF_000690535.1 Cariama cristata | reverse complement strand
TGGAGTCCTCCCTTTTCGGGTGTTGGCATTCTTGTGTCATCTCCAAGTTTCCTCTGACGATGTTGAGACATTACTGTTCTTTCGGGCCAACTTCGGACCGACTCTCACACCTGGCCAAGCTCGAGAAGTGGGCCCATGAGAACCTCATGAGCTTCAACAAAGTGAAGTGCAAAGTCCTGCCCCTGGGTCGGAGGGATGAAGGGACTGAGGGCAGCCCTGCTGAGAAGGACTTGGGGGTACTGGTGAATGAAAAATGGGACATGACCCAACAATGTGTGCTTGCAGCCCAGAAAGCCAACCATATCCTAGGTTGCATCAAAAGAAGTTTGGTCAGCAGGTCGAGGGAGGGGATTCTCCCCCGCCACTCCACTCAGGTGAGAGCCCCCCTGCAGTACTACTTTCAGTTCTGGGGTCCTCATCACAGGAAAGACACAGACCTGTTGGAGAGGGCCCAGAGGAGGGCCACGAAAATGAAAATGATCAGGGGGATGGAATGCCTCTGCTGTGGAGAAAGACTGAGAGAGTTGAAGTTGTTCAGCCTGGAGAAAAGCAGGTTCTGGGGACACCTTCTTGAGGCTTTTTAATTCTTAAAGAGGTGTATAAGAAAGGTGGGGACAGACTTTTCAGCAGGGCCTGTAGCAATAGGACAATGGGTAATGGTTTTAAACTAAAAGAGGATTGATTCAGACCAGATCTAAGGAAGAAATTTTTTATGGTGAGTGTGGTGAAACATTGGCACAGGTTGCCCAAAGAGGTGGCGGATGCCCCATCGCTGGAAACGTTCAAGGTCAGGTTGGACGGTCCTCTGAGCAACCTGATCAAGTTTAAGATGTCTTTACTCCTTGCAGGGGAGTTGGATTAGATGACCTTTAAAGGTCCCTTCCAATCCAAACTGTTCTATGATCCTATGATATAGGAGTGGAGCTTATGCAGTGTTTCTTCTCATCCTAAAACAGCCACCTACATTTGATCTGAAAAATTGTGCCCCTAAAGGCCATTGGCTGTTTTGAGCACTGTCATATGAGGATATTTCCACTGCAAACATCAAAAGGATGAGGTCCGCCTTTCTAATATTAGAGATCTTCATGATAGAGGTCTCCAACTAGGCTGGTTCTCCCAGGGACTATTTTGCAGTCAGTGGAGAGAAACAGGACCTTTCAGGGCATGATTTATCTCAGCTGTGTTGGGCTGGCACATTACACTCAAAGAAACACCAATAGAATTAACTATTATCTATTATCTCTTACATTTGTGGACATGCATATTCAGTCAGATGAGTCCCACCATCGGTACCTATGCCACAGCCAGGCTGGCTGCCCACAAAAGAGACAGAAAGCACGTAGGTCATGAGGCTCCCTTTGCTTCCAACAAATCTCTTGGTCTTTGTTGATCCTTTTGCTGATGCAGAGAAATTCTTGGCTTTTCTGCTAGCAGCTGTTTCCCAGCAGGCTAATCTGAGCTCCTTTTCAGTGAGCAAATTCAAACAGAGGAGACCAATCTGACACCAAGCTAAAGCAAATAACCCATCGGTTGCTTCCATTTGAAGGCTGCGTCACTGAAGGTCTGCAGAGTACAATTTTGGCACAGCCACAAGGTGACAAGCATGTCAGATAAGGGTAGGTGCATCGACCGTGTTCTTTCTTTAGATGGCAGGCTGCCCAGCAACTGGACAGAATTGCTATGAGGGCTTAATGCCCTCCTGCATTTGCAGGCAGCAGAAAAATAAGACCTGATGCAGCTTGGCACCCAATGAAGGATTTGTGGGCTGTGCAGTTCACTCACCTCCTGGCATGTCAACCTCTGAAATTCAGGGAGACAGCAAGCCCCAGGGTTGGTTGTTGGGTTTTTTTTTCAGATATCTTCAGCACTCTCAATGAATCATTCCTCATCGACCTTCCCTGTCTTGGCTCCCCTTCCACAGCTCAATGGCACTAATAAAAGCCTTTGAGTCAAAAAAAGGAATGCTCTCATGCTATCTAAAGAGGTTCATGGATCATCTTAGCTGTGGGCTCTCCTTTCTGGATGCTGGATCACCTCTCACAGAGGCACATCGCTGTGTCTTATGGGAAACAACATCCACAGGTCAGTTTGCACGCCAGAATTTGTAATTTGTACCTTTCTAACTCCCTAGCAAATGCATAAGAAGAAAAAAGGTTCTTTTTTTAATTGCAAAAATTTCATCAAGATGCTGCTGTGAAGTCCTTTTAAAAAAAAAAAAAAAAAGGAATTGGGACAGAGCTAACATGGTAGAAAATGGGCACCTTTTTCTGCAATTTCCTGCCATTCACAGCATAAGAGGATTGGAAAAAAGTTAAAAGCAGTGCTGGCTGCAAGGGCTGATATCATAAGATACTGTGAAACCCAGCTGGCAAAACCAAATCCAATGTTTGACCCTTAAGCCTCTTTTCATTCACTTTGCACTTGCAAATATTTCACAAAGACTGAAGGTCCACGCTCTGGTCTCACATTAGTCAGCTCAGATCCCAGACACAGTGAAGGAAGAGTTTCCCAAATTGATGTTATTTTGACTGATGTCTTTAGCACTGCAGATTCCAGCTGTCAGGAGGTTTTCACTCATTGTAAAGGATGCTTTGGGAACCAAATCATGCAAAGATGCCTGCAGTGCACATACCTACGTGTTAGGTAACACAAACACCGTGCTTGATAACTAGGTCAGATGTGGATATCAGTTCTACAGATATAAACCTGGTCATTTATTATGTCCAGTGCAGCTCACAAAATTTATTCTCTTGCCCTAATCCACCATATAGACATTGTGAGCTGCAGTAGAATTAATTATCTACCTAAAATCAGGCAATAAGTAGATTGTTTGCTTCCAGGTTTAATCTCATAGCCCACATCTGTATTTCTATGCCTGGATCCCCTTATGCCCAGGTCAACATTTTGTGTAAGACCCATTTAATCAAAGAGCAGGATGGCTCTGAGGACAGGAGAATGGTTATTTAAATTTGCAGCAGAAAGCCTTTCAAGAAGGAGGTAATGGAAAGAGTCAAGCCATGAATTGCCCAGAAACTTCTCTCATGGCTTAACACAACTTTCATGGGTTAGCAGCAAAGCCTAGTATACTGTAAGGGACACTCCTGGACTACCAAGTAATGAACTGGAAACGAGTCATGGAAATATTGCAGGGATTAGATGCTCATTTAGCACAGCCCTCTTGAACCTGGAACCAGTGAGCTCTGGATCAGTTGCCATGACTTTGTGGACCATCAGTAGACTACAGTCCAGGAATCATCTTTCAAGGAGATGCTTTGCATCAAGGGTAGGGGTAAGGTACACTAAAGGATAGGGTAGTTTGGTTTTTTTTGTAGTAGAATTCCTTGCTTGGAGTTAGAAAATGTTATTCAATCTGCATTTTTATATTAATGTCATAAGAACATTGCCATCTCTCATGTTTTTTATTACATTTCATGATTTTGTCATGAGTCTTGCATTATTTATTATTTTTTCTTAAAGTTCTAGCTACAGAATTTAAGTCTAACATTTGTTTAATATACATTGTGACATTTCCTAACTGTGGAAAGAAACTTGAAAATACAAGACCTCCAAAGCTAGATGGCAGATAAAAATCACTCAACGGGTATTCTATTGTTATAGCTTTATTTATTTGTTCTACACCACGATTTTCCAACCTGACCCAGAGTTTAAGAGTGTTTTTCAGATTGTGTATGGCAGCAGGTTACATTCAGACTTCAAGGACTTTGAGTTTGTAAAATCAGTTACGTAGAGTTTACAGGTCCCCTCACTCTTAGCAGGAAAAGAGAGTTACTGAATAATAATAATTTAAAACAAAAACAAAAACAAAAACAAAAACAGAGTGACACCAAGTCTGCTATCCAGTGAGAAAAGAGGACTCACAGTAATTAGGGGCTAGGAAAATTCCCTTTGCTGGATCCTAGTGAGATGAAACATCAAGTTCAAAGAAAAAGAAAAAAAAAAACAAACCACAAAACAAAACAAAGGCATTGCTATTCTGGGCTGGAGTTGTCTCTTGACTGCCCACTTGTGCCAGATCTTTGTGGCTATTTCAGGAGAGCACAACCTTCTAGAACAGGGCAAATTCTCGAGTGTGCTGCAGCATTTCTTCTGCATTTTTGTGCATTCCTTGTTCCAAACACATCTCCTTCTGGCATGTGCAGAGGGCAGGGTGTTTGCATGTCTGACCTGGACACACCAACGCAACTCGAAAGTGCTGAAAGAGAGACAGCAAGCCCCAAGAGGAGAGGAATGAGTTAATGATGAAGGAGGTGTTTAGCCCTTCAGAAGGGAACTCCTGGACTGAATTGCAGCAAGTGGCAAAAACCCCAACGGTTTTAGCAAGGCCATAAATTCAAACCTAGTTTTTAATCACATTAAGAGCATGGGTTTGAATTTTTAATACATAAAAGAGTGTGTACAGAAATGACAGTGGTAGGTACAGAGAGAGAGAGACAGATATATTGCTGGTGGGTATATACTGCAGTTGTAGGTCAATACATATTATACAAACACATATTTATACCATTTGTAAAGATACTAAATACATTATTTTTTAATTTTTTTTTTTAATTTGTTTTGTTATACAATGAACCGCAGCAATCACACAGGGTACCTTAATGCCATTATTGCTCCAAACACAGCCATGTTATCTCTCTGCAACCCAGCAGGATACAACCTATTTTAAAGCTTTATCTGTATCCCATAGAAAAGAGGAACAAAACTTTCATGAGCTTCAAACAGAGCATGATCTGGTTCTGTTAATCAAGGATCCAGTCTGGAGAGGTCTGGCTCTTCTCTGAGCTAAGCGGAAGTTATTTTGGTGCAGAAATGAGAATCTCATTTTGCTGCAGAGGACAGAATAAGTGAGCCTGAATATGATAACAGCCAGAAGTCCCAAACAACATTAATGAAATATCTGTACACATCCGGAACATCCTCCCAATGAATCAAGGGTTTAAGAGCTGCAGGAGCTGTTGTTATTTTTTTGGTTGTGCTAATAAGAGGAAAAGCATTTCCAGCTAATGGCTCCATTCATGTGAGGCCAAAAATCTACTCAGAGCTGCAGAAAGTAGAATCTGCAGGTTGCAAGGTATTTTCCTGGTATTCATATTTCCTGGGAATAGCCATGATGGCACTCAGTTAGTTGCAGTAATGACACTCGTTGCAGGTGTTTCTGATCAAATACTCATTAACACCCTAATTTTGCTCTTTTGATTTAAACAATATTTCCATCCTGTCGTGGGCTCCAGGGAGAGCAGAAAGTGACTCCAGAGAGCACCTCTGTGGTTCCCACCCTGACTGAGGAGCAAATGGGTTTTCCAGCTCAGAAAAGCACTGAGGTCCAGTGCCTGTGCCTTCAGCCTGAGCTAAAAATGATGCTCCACAACCGTAGGGTCCTATATGTCATTAACTTTCTTTGCAGCCAGTGGTTCAAGTGAATAGACACCACGAGATGACTGCACACATCCTAATTTCTTCCCTTGGGTGAGGTGAGGAACCAGTGTCTGAGCAGAAAGTCCTAGAAATTGAATGTTTCCTTTTCTGTATGTAGAAGCCTGGGGAGGTAACTTGACCACGAGGCACCTGTGGTGAGTGTTCACAGCACCAATACATCTCTTCCTGTACATGACATATCCAGTACAACGTGTAGTTATTTCTGCTAACTTGATGAATTGTGAGTGTGCATAGGGGTAGACCCTTCTCTGAGACATAGCTATGAAGGTTAAATTCCTCCATCCAATCCATGATTTCATTATAATTCCTCAAATCATACAGAAAGAAATAGTTTCAGGGCTTAAACTTACCATAACTCACATGTTTAAAAAAAATAAATGGCTAGTAAATTCAGTAGGTCACCCTGGTTACCTCCCTGCAGCTGAAATTGTGGAAAAGAGCAGATAAGCACTTCACAATCTGCTTCAGCACTCAGTTGGTGTGGTTTAATGGTGGTGCAAGTTACTTTGGTTGTTGAAGATGGAGCACATACTGCAATTCATCAACTTCAGGTGCAGAAACATTCACGCAAGTGAATATGTCTTCAATGTGTTTTAGGAAGAACTTCTTCACTGTAAGAGTCGTTAAGCATTGGAACAGGCTCCCCAGGGAGATGGTGGACTCACCATCCTTGGAGGCATTCAGAAAAGGTTTAGATGTGGCTCTTCAAGACATGGTTTAGTGGGCATGGTGGGCATGGTGGCGTTGGGTAGAAGGTTGGACTTGAGGATCTCTAAGGTGTCTTCCAACCATAACAATTCTATGTTTCTATGATTCTATGAAAATGGTATCTTCAACATGTTTCCAGGCTATGTGTATATTTGGGCCCTTGTTCAGGGTCACCCAGCCCCTTAGCAGCAGAGATAAGAACAGGACAATCCCACAACCCATTCTAGTCCAGCCCACTTAACTGATCTCATAGATACTGGGGTGTCTCAGCTCCCTCGTCCCCATGGCACAGATTTCCCAGGCGATCGCTAATTGAGATTCCCAGCAGCTCCTTCTCCTGCTCATTCCACATTCATCCAGAGTCGCTTCCTTTCAAAACTAATTAGTTGCATTTATCCTCATTTAAATGAGAAGAAGCCACACAGGTAAGATATACAGATGGTATATTGTCTGTGGAGAATCATTAAAACTTGGAGAAAATTTAAAAAAAAAAAAAAAAAGAAGAAGAAGAAGAAGAATGCTGAGGAGATAAAAACTCCTGCAGCAAATTATCTGTGGGAGAAAGACGAAAGTCTGCTGGAAGGCAGGGCTGGCTCTTGGGAAGGAGTGAGGCAATCTCTGAAGGAGCAGAGGGGAATCTGGAGAGAGCGTTTCACCTCTCAAAATGACAAGAAAATGAAAAAGCAGAACAAAGTGATTAAAGAAGTAGGCAAGCAAGAGTGAGCTGATGAGCTGGTGAACAGAAGACATATGGAAAAGGAGTGGTGCTCAAACAGCAAAGTTATTTCTGGGTATGGGACCTAGAAGTGTTCCCTAGAGCTCTAATCCTGCAGTTTTGGTCACATCCTGACTCAGTGTCAAAGCAAGGCCAGCAGGTCCACCAGTCCATTCCCTTCTGCAGGCAGGGTCAAAGACTCTAGACTGTTCTCCAAAGGATGCTGTTTCATGACCAGAGACCTTCTCATTTACAGCATGAATGTATTCATGCCCCATTTCAATATTTTTTCTTGCTCCATCTTTGCATTTTACATTAATTTTTCAAAAGAAAAATTTTCTTTTCCCTTTTCCCTTTTCCCTTTTCCCTTTTCCCTTTTCCCTTTTCCCCTTTCCTTTCCTTTCCTTTCCTTTCCTTTCCTTTCCTTTCCTTTCCTTTCCTTTCCTTTCCTTTCCTTTCCTTTCCTCTCCTCTCCTCTCCTCTCCTCTCCTCTCCTCTCCTTTCCTCTCCTTTCTTTTCCTTTCGTGTTTAAACCCTTGGTTCTCCCTGAAGGGTATAAAGAGGACAGTCATACTCAGCACTTGTTTTTGGAGGATAGCTCTGCCCACTGCACATATGTACTTGAATTGCATGGTTTGACTCAGGTAGCAGAGACATGACGGAACAGATGAATTTGTGCCAGTGAGGAAGTAGCAATGAATTTCACACCAATGTTTGCTTACCCAGAACAGCTTTCTTAGCCCTAACATCTGGGTGTTTCTGCCCTACGGGCTCCAGGGGAGCCATGCAAATGGCCTGGCTGAAGATGAGCTCCCACGGGCAAGGGGAATGAAGACGTATCTGTGCCAGGGCAGCCATTCAGCCTTGGTCCTCAATGGGTTTGAGAATCTCTTCAATGGGCAACACAGCATGCCATGTAACATCTGTATTATCTAAGATTTCCGATTATCTGAATCATTCCACAGATTCTTGCCTGTTCTCCCTTTGATATTTATTTTGGCCTTAGATTCAAAGCCTGAATTTATGGAGCACAAAATGTACCCACAGTAGCCTGTAATCTATAATTTGTACAACACAAAATTTATATTCCTATATTATAAAGCCTATGATAGAAGTCTGTTAGCACTATTACATCCACTCTGCTCTTTATGCAATTATTATCTGCTCTGGGATAGAAGCTGTCGTTTCTCTGTGTACAGCACTTGCACAATGCAGACTTGGTCCATGTTTGGAACTTCTGGGTATTACGAAGAAGTCTACAGATTTGTTGGATGAAATGATTTATGCCAGCTAATACTGATTTCTTGGGATTATGTCATCCATGCAGCTCACTTAGCAAGTGCTGCATTGTGGGTACCTGTCCCATGGTGCAATCTTCACCCACAGTGACAAGCATGGGTGCGATGGCACACCGAGGGGAGCTTGCCACAGCAAAACCAGAGGACACAGATCTTGGGATTTAGCTGTCACATTCTTCCTTTCTGCTACCCTGAATCCACTTTGGCTTTGCCATCCCAGCCATATCCTTAAAGCACCATCAAGCAGAACGACTGCTACATGGCTGAAGATTTGTTCAACTAGATAACCCACGCTCTTGAAGGGTAACTCCGCTCACTGAACAGATGTTCATGAACTGCATGAAATGAGTCAGTCAGATAGCAAACTCGTCCAGCTGTGGCAAAATGAACACATTTAATACAATGATAGAATCATAGAATGGTTTGAGTTGGAAGGGACCTTAAATGTCGTCTAGTTCAACCCTCCCTGTGTGGGCAGGGACACCTTCCACTAGATCAGGTTGCTCAAAGCCCCATCCAACCTGGCCTTGAATACTTCCAGGGATGGAGCATCCACAACTTCACAGGGCAACCTGTTCCAGTGTATCACCACCCTCATTATAAAAGGTTCCTTCTTTATGTCCAGTCTAAATCTACTCTTTTTTTTTTATGTAGTCGAGGAACAAGGTAAAGTAGCCAGCAGTGAATTTCACACTGGTGTTAGCTAGAACACCTTGTCTAGCGCTGATGTCTGGGTGTTTCTGCCGTTGGTGTCCCAGAGGAGCCTGACTGGTGAGATCTGTTCCTACCATCAGAGACAAAGCTGGTGTATCGCTACCAGGGCAAACTCCAGTCGTTTCTGACACTCCTGAACCTGAGCTCAGTGCTCCAGGAAAAGTCGTGTCCAGATACAGTTGCACAAAATGGAACTGAATCACCACTAGTCAAGCTGGTACATCACATAGCCACCACCACCACCAGCCCATCCTGGGGTCCTCCTGCTGCATGGCTATTTCTGCAAGGCTTTCTCCTCACAACAAGACCATTCTCATCTCACCCCGACAGCACCAGCAGCAGTGAGCCCATGGTGGAGATGTGTAACTCCCCAAGCTGCCAGCAGAAGTGAAAACAAAGGAGGATATCTTTTCTTGAGATCTACTCACAAGCGCATCAGAAGTGTAGGCCCTACCCATGCCCACCTAGCACAGCTCTTGTCATCTGGGTAACGTCCTTCTTCCTTCTCACTGCTTAACTGTAGCTCTGTAGCTCGGTGCTTAGTAAATTTGCTATGGAGGTTTCCTGACCATGCACCTTTGCAGTACTTGGGAGGTTATGGTAGGATTTGCATGGCCGTAGTCTTATGAACTGCACGGGGCTCACTAGCAGCTCTTGAGTTTGCTCCATTTAGGCCTCCTTCACTCTGTCTCAGGGCCTTTCTCAGGACTAAGGGTGTTTTTAGTGTTTCAGCATCATCAAGGCAAGGTATTCTGAAATGGGCCAGGATTTGGAGAACTTGAATCACAGGATGGTTGACATTGGTAGGGACCTGTGGGGATCATCTGGCCCAGTTGCCCTGCTCAACATAGCATCATTTGGAGCAGATTGCCTTGGGCTATGTCCACTGTGAATATCTTTAAGGACTGAGTCTCCACAACTTTCTCCAGACCAGCCCTTCTCCACCAGCTCCTCGAGGTACTCCTGCATTAGCACACTGAACTGAGTCAGCCCTGCAATTTTCCACATTGTTTAACTACGAAGAGTGTTCCAACACTGGTTTTGGTCCAGTCCACCCAGAACTTCACCAGCCAATACCTAGGAAAAGTTCCAGGGACTGCATGAGTAAAGACAGGTCCCAAAAGTTTAGCTGGGTGCAGACACAGACAGAGCAGCTTCCATGGAGGTACTGATCACCCATGTACATATGGTTTTCACAGAAGTGACCAAGGTTGGCTGTTCTAGGGAAGTTCTTTTTGCTTTTTTTATTGATTTAGTGAAGAATCACAACAAACATGAGAAAATCTTAATTTGATTCTGAAGAAAAATAGAAACAAAGAGCAGAAGATTAACTGTTTGTTTTTCTCAGGACATTAGATTACTCCATTGCTGCTCAGTATCATTATCTAGGCAGACAGGAGAAACCAGAAAGTAGGAGGGTGCAGTGACTTCCCCAAATTCAAACAGCACAACAGCAACTGAGGATCAAACCCCTGTCTTCTGAAGTACTTCGTCATCTTCTGTCGATCACAGTCCATTGTATTATAAGCTCACTGCTCTCTTTTATCAACTCATATAACCTCAATCCCTATTCCCACATCAAGTGCAAAAAGCAGATGAAGGAACAAACAAACATGATGGCTGCAAGATGAAGTCAAATACATGCAGCTCATGTTGAACGTCCAGATTCTTAGCAATGAGAGAAATCATCTGATGGAAAACTGATTTAAGGGAATAGTGGACTCAGGAGTCTTATAATGAAGACTAGAGGAGGAGGAAGATACCTTTCACCTCACCTTACGCAGACAGGTGTGTCCACCCAACCTGTCACCTCTGTGTAGCCAATGGAGAAAAATAGATGTTTAGAGAGACGGTTCATCTCACTTATTGTAGAAGCTGACTTTCACTATGGTTTTTCTCTCTATAGATGAAGACAGGCTAAAGTCAGGTTTCTTTGTCCTGAATATGGATTTCTCCACTGTAGACATCTATATCTGAGAAAACCACCCTTTGTAGTCCCAGGGCATTAGCAGCAGTGAAGTTTAAGGCACAATCCACTCATGCTACAATAATTGTCAATGTTTCTTCAGATTGTTTATGTCATTTGCTCCATTTACTGTATTGGCTAGATCTCCCACGACTGTAATAGCAGTCAAGCAACTCAGAGACATCGAATCTGTCCCACGATTTGGTATAGATATGTTTTAAGTTAAACAGAAATTATCAGTTTGGCAGCAGAGCTGAGGCTGTCCAGACTATTTTCTCTAGAAATGATCACAATGGACTTTCAAGGCCTTAAAAATGTACAGAAGCACTAACAGCATCCTGTAACATAACACACAATTCTTATTCAACTTCATGGTGCCTCCCTGGGCATAGAATATAATGAAAAGCATCTTGCAGTTCGAAGGGATCTGTACAATGAGCTCTTGAGTCCCGAGCTCGACCTAAACAATTGCTGTCATCTGTGTATTAGGAACTAATAAAACCCTTCTGCTTTTACCTCAGTGCCTCATTTCAGTCAACCTGTCTGGTTGAAGACAAATGTGGTTGGTGGTATGCAAATCCACTATGATTCTACTTATGCTTTAAAACATATCTTTTTCTGTAGGCTCATCCACATATCAACTTTCGAATGCTATCAGTTACTCTGTATTCTTGTTTGCTCTCCACAATTTACTCTCAGTGATTTATATGCTTATACTGTTCTTTGCAGCTGGCAAGTCCCTGTTATCTCTCAAATTGTTTTCAAGAACACTTTTTAAATGACTTGCAGAATAAGTAGAGGATCATCCTCCACTGTAGTGGAACCGTTCTAGTTGGAGTCATTACAGCGATCAGACACATCGCCATTCCCAGCAGCTACCTGAGGAAGCTGGGAAGTGTGAGTAGGAGCTGCCTACTTACCTGAATTAAAAAAATACAATATTTATGTATTAACAGACACTGTTTTCCTGGTGGCAGGTGAGCAATCATGTAGGAACCCCCAACTGGACCAGCAGGCATGACAAACTGAAGACATGATGCATGCTGGTTATTCATTGTCCAATGAATATCGCTAGGCATTTCCCAAACTCTTGCGATGCATTAGCGAACTACTGTTCGTGGCCTCACATTTTGATATATGTAAATGAGGAAACTGAGGCAGAGAGAAGTTAAAGAAATACTTCAAAAGTGATACATGGAAGAATCAGGAAGAGAAGTCTGTTGTTCTGACCCACTCTTTGCTGCTACAGGTAAAAGAGCATTTTTCTGTTTGTTTTTGAGGGCTGACACATTCCTTATCGTTCCTGTTCTAACACTTGCATCAGGTTTTCCAGCTCTGGAGTCCCTGACCGTAACTGTTTCTCTCTCAGTCATGAGACTCCTTTGAAACCCAGGGGATGCTACTACTGCTACTACTGAGACTGATACACCAGGCAGTCTCTTTACCTGATTCTACTCACACTGGCTTCACATTTTCAAGCTCTTTTCTCCAGGCATATGGATGTGAGACATCCTTTAAAAACTCCAACTCAGATTTTTGAGTAATCCCATGTATCCAACAATTACAGTTTATGAAAGAGCCAGGCGAGTGCCCTGGGGCTTGCCATAAACACATATAAAACCCATCTATACCTAACTGAACATACATCAAAGCACATTTGGTACCAGAGAAAGAGTATGTTCTGTCCAGGGAAGCCTGAGTATTGGGAAAATTTTCAAGAAAACAAAACGACATGAAGAAAGGCAAAACTGAAACACAAGATCTCATCCATACATTATGCTAAGAGGTCATTTTCTGCAGTAGACTCCTGAGAAAATAGCTTTCTGTGCCACGCAGTCAAGCTGTTTTACCCCCTTTTATAACTAATAATCAGCTGTAAGTAACAATCAGCTAAGCCGCCTTGTCATCCTCTGTCATTCAGTCTGCCCACATCCAGCTAGAACAATTAACTCTATCTTACAGCATCTTTAAAAGTGCAGAAAGGTGAAATCAGTCATAGACGACAGAGGAAAAACTTTAGAAGAGATTTTATAATAAGGGAACAGTGCTGAATGTGTCTGGTTGGAAGAAAACTGGTCAGTATTATAAGCAGTATGCATCTTTCAAAAAACTTCTTGTGAAAATGTTAAGTACGAAAAGTGTCTTGCCACATAGGAAAAGATTCATTCATATGTTTGCAAAGCCAGGTACTTACAGTTAGGTCAGCCAGAAACATTCAAAAATCATGAGATAAGATTAAAAATGGCAGGATTTAAAAAGTGCAGTATAAGTCCATTTAGTAAGTTCCCTGACTTCCTTGATTGTAGAGCATGTTATTTTCATGCAATTCTCCTCTGCTATGTGACCTGGAGCACAGCAAGTGAAGTCCAGTCAAAGTAGTCCTTCCTTTGGTCCCAAAAGATCTTCATTTGGGGCAGAAGTCACCAACACAGCAAAGAGTCTGTCACCAGAAATCACAACCCTCACGAAACAATGGCAAAAGCCAGCAGTCCTGTGATCACTCAAGGTGAAATTAGATCCTGAGCATGGAATGACCTTAAAGTTTAAATATAACTTAGGTGCCATTTGAATGAAAAAATCCATAACCAGTTCAACTCTTCCAGAGAGTTCATTGACCTTTTAGAGCACCCAAGGCACCCTAAGAAGATATTCCAATGGGTACTCAAAATAGGAGGGAATATTTTGCCTCAGAGGTTCAGTGCTTGCCACGGATCTAGGACCCTCTTTCCCAGACAGAATCGTATTTTATTTTTTGTGATTTAAAGGCTACAGCATGGAGTTACAATTGTGTTTCCTGCCTTTCAGGTTGGAGAAACAAAGAAAATTTAATCAAAGATTATAGTCAATTTCATTGAAAATCAGTTTGGGCTGTTTCCACTATTTTCCATCTGTAATTAGCGAGATGAGGGAGCTGAGATTTGGCAAGGAGACCATCAAGTCTCAGTCCAATAACTCTGCCACTCAGGGTAAGGAGATGCTGTCACCTCTTGGCTAACAAGTGCATCTTACTATGAACCATTTTTAGCAGTTTGCGTTAAGGGTTACTGAGCTGCTTTAGAGCAGCTGGGAGAGGCTGCGAGGCAGAGTGTGTGAATCCCCCATCTCAAACCCTGCACTGTTGGGAGAGATTAAGATGAGGAAGACTGCTCTAGAGAAAGAAAACCAGCCCAGTTTTGCCTTTTCCCCATTCCTTGCATCCAGGCAACACAACTTAATTTACAAACCATGACTAAGTACATCTAGATTTCCAACTAAACATTTGCAATGCTGTGTACACTTGTGATAGACAAGCACTGTTTTCTCACTGACCAAAACTTTCTTTTTTCTTTTATGTCTATAGAAGTAAACTGAGGTACCCAAGAATTAATCAGTGTCATCTGAGTTATTAAATGTGATTGGTGACAAAGCAGGTCTTGAAAGCAAATGGATCTGATAACCAGCTCTATGTTTTAGGTACTGTGATTGTCCATGTCCATCTCACATGCAATGAGCACCTGTCTTGTCCTGACAACCCAAAAGCAGCAACAAAGCACAAATACCAGTGCCACCAATGTTTCCCTGGTAAGGGCCATCAGTGCACACTGTCATCTATAGGGTGAAAATAATCTTCATGTCATACCCACAACACCACCAAACCTTGCATAGGTAGAGGCGGTGGTCAGACAAAATAGTTCCATCAGCTGCATGGAGTTAAAGAAGTCACCTAGGCCTGAAAAACATTTGTTGGTGGTTGAGATCTGCTCCTGCTGGTGTCTGCAGGCAGCAACAACAAAAGCAAAGATGGCCTAAGCCGTGTCCATTGCAAAATATTTTCCACCCTGGCAAAGTAAGAGTCCATGTCGGTTTTTTGTATGCAGCCCTTGAAAGAACTTGCTGGTCCAGCTCAACTCCTCTACCGCATTTATAGCAGCCATATCAGGGCATATCCCTCCCCATGATTATCCTCTATTTGCATAATACCTCACCCACAGTTGAGCCAAGCACGTTTGGCAGAGCATTAACATAGCAGATTTCTTGAGCACACAGCATCATCCCCTGCTCTGCAGGGCATGCTTTGTCTGAGCCTTGCCTGAGGAGGAAACTTTGCAATATAGCCACTGGATTATCGAATTTTAAGAATGTTTGCAGAGCCACCTTTCATCTGAAAATCTTGGCAGAGATCTTAAATCCAACCGTTCTTGAGAAACATCAAATTATTGACTAAGCATAAAAGTTGTTAAACCTTTCAAACTCTGTTTAGTTGTTGACTTTATGTTCTCCTGTGATTCAGTCTTTATGGGCAAATGCACAGACAGCGTAAGCTCTTTGTGATATTTTCAAGTAGAAAAACAGAAGCAACTGAGATCCTTTTTGAACATTTCATAAAGGGAGTGTGTGGAATTGTAATATCATTTGCTGACTGCATAAGTAATTAAACACACAGAAAAGATCTAACTCTCTCTAACATTGATCACAATTATCCATTATTCTTCTCTTGGTTTAATGAGTGTTTATCCTAAAAGCCTGTTTGAAGTTTTAACTAGAGTGCTATGACTGACATCCAGATCATGAAATGCAGTGATTTAATATCCTTGAAGTTCCTGTTCCCAGAATGATCTCAAAGTGCTTTGTGTCTTTTACTGTTATAAACGTCATCCAAAATATTCGGTTTCGCTTTATTTGTCTCCCTTTCATCACTCTGTCTTAATGAACTGTGAAGCCATGATCAGACTTGGACAGGAAGGTAAATATTCATATTAGAAGATCAGAGCAAATTCTTTGTCTCTTGAAAGGCTGATGTCATGAAGCTTTACCCTCTCAAATAAGACATTTAATTTCATTTATTTGTGAGGTCTTGGTGCTTAAAGGAGAGATATAAAGCCCTTCGAAGGGGGATTCATCTCAGATACCTTAGCTGCCAGGATAGTATAAGATAAATTACCATCTGGAAGTGCCTCTTTCTCTCTACTGACTACAGAAGGAGCCTAGACACTTACCTGGAATGAGTCACCTAATTTATAGAAGGCAAGTTAATTAAGGTGGAATCAACTCTTAGAGTTTAGGATTGTATCTTCTTACCTGCATGATAGCACGACAGGGTAAGGTACCGTCACCTCATCTGTCCATCATCAGTCCAGTCTTGTGAGTTTGAACGAAGCTGATCTATGAAGACACCTCCCTTGCTTTAAAAGTATGAAGAAAAGAAGAATTCATTACTTCTCTGGACTATCTTCTTTTTAATATATCTAATTAACAAACTCAAAACTGGACAAACTCAAGCCAGTAACTCCACGCAACACATCACCTCTCTTGTCCTGACTGACCGTCATAAGAGATGGAGCCCAAAGTCATGGACTAAATGAACTCAATGGCCATTTTGTGGATATTTGCAGACATTTTATGGACATTTTACAAGGGTGGTCCACAGACTAAGGGAATGATATCTGTGTATTGTATCAAAGGATGGAGAGGGTAGTGGCGGTTAATGAGGACATATTGGATAGTGTGGGACCTGAGCATGACGTAAATGGTATGGAATGAGGGATGAAGAATGTGCTGGTTTTGGTTGGGGCTTAGTCTTCTTGTTACAGCTGGATAATTCTTTTTTGACTCCAGCGCTGTCTATTAGATCTCCACTTCTCTAAATTTTTCTCCTTATTTATTTTCACACACTTTCCTTTTTTATTACTAGTTTTGAGCTGAAGGTTCACTCAGCAGGCCCTGGCAATTCCCAGCAAAGCCCTCAATTACCATCAATCATTCTCCCTCTTATAGCTTTGAATTAGGTAACTCCTTTCTGTTCCCATGTCACAAGATACTTCAGAGGGTTTGAGTCTGGGGAGAGTTGTGCTAGAGTGGATCAGCATTCAGTTGAACATGACAGGGAGACTAGTCAGTAAAACAGGAGGTGCCCCTGGAGATTGGCCTTACTTTCTGAAGATCACTGGTTCTGTAATAGAAAATATGAGTGTCAAAGGCTTGGTTTGTATGTATGGAAAGGGGCCAGACTGATCAAAGGTAGCATTGTGAAGACCAATCCATCAATGTTTGGAGAGGTGGACACTTTGGGTAGCCTATATGTGTTATTCATGGATGGATGAATGATTGGATGGATGGATGGAGCTATTGTTTATTCTCAAGTCTGAGATGTTCAAAGAAATATTGACTCTGTTCCACCCTCTGCCATTCCTTGTGTCTGATCTGTGGGTGGTGAAAGGAAATGGTTAAGCAGAAAGCACTGTCCCCTCCCACGAAGTGTAGATCTAAAGCAGCTCTGTTTCTGACACTTGTATGCAGAGTACCTGGCTAGAGAATCAGGCATGCTGAGCCTTCTCAAGAAGTTTAAGATGGGTCCATTAGCTAAGAAGCCCAAGACAGATGACCTTGGACAGCATGCTGAGATCCCTGCAAGCATTCCCTGCCTTTGAATATCCTTTCTCCTCGGGCTGCATTCCAACTATGACCTGGCCTGTCATGATAAAACCTGAGCTCCTCTCTGTGAGGTTGCAATTGTTGCTGTGTTACACACAGTTCATCCTTTTTCTATTTCTCTTCCTCTCATTCTTTCATGGCTACATTCAGACACTGCCTTAGTTGTTATCTAATTCTTCTTTCAGTGTGACAGGCTCAAGAAGATGGACATAGGGTCCCACAGTGGCTAGCATTGCTTACAGACAGAAGATAAGATCTTCCCACAGTTTTCAATCTCCTTCTACACAAAATACAGGAAAAAATGGATAAGAAAAGAAAACAAGGAGAAGATGGAGAACATAGCAGCTATAGCAACATGAGGTCAGCAGTTCCAGTGTGCAAAACCAGCAGAAGTAGGAACACTTACTTTGCCCCACCTTGTAACACTCTTCAAGATCTTGCACTAGGCATGTTTTCTCCTTGCCCCCTCCGGTCTTGTGGACATTTAGCTTTGCTTCAATAGGCAGGTGTGAGTTGAACTTATCTAAAGAAGAGTCTGAGTCAGTGTAACAAAGCGTTTTCATGGTGCTATGCAGGATTTCAAACTTTGTATGCAGAGTTGGAGTGCCTTCTGCTGGTGTGGTGGGTAGGTTTGAAGCGTGG
>NW_009618141.1:0-5926 GCF_000690535.1 Cariama cristata | reverse complement strand
TGAGTTGATATTTACCTGGAAATTTCCCGGTAAAAACACTGGGATGACATCCAGCTGGGGCATCTACAACCCTGTGATGGTGCCTGGCATCATAAAAATTGTAGTGAATCAGCAGCCCACATATTCAATATCAGGAGAAAGGTGTTCAGCTCCCATCTTTGAATTCTGCCCTCCCACAACGAATACACTATATCTTAGAGTTTCCCATATAAAAGCAATAAACAAGTGTTCTTAAGCCAAACTAGTTTCCTTTTCCTAAAAAGCAGCCTATGTCCTGTCTTAATTCGTTTATTTACCTCCATGAATTCTCTAGGTTTTGCACATCTCCTGTCATGAGACTTCAATGCCTCCTCTTCCTTCTGTTCCTCTGTGCAACTATGGTCTTGGTGGCTAGACCACAGATAACTTCACGTTCTTCATCCCCACTGTCAAGGATCTCATGGTTTGGTTCACTGAGTTATGCCCACACAGGAGCTGTGGATGCCCCATCCCTGGAGTGTTCAAGGCCAGGTTGGATGGGGCTGTGAGCAACCTGCTCTGGTGGAAGGTGTCCCTGCCCATGGCAGTGGGGTTGGAATCAGATGATCTTTAAGATCCCTTCCAGAAAAAACATTCTATGATTCTGTGTGCCATGTGGAGTGTCGTGTTGTCTTTAGGGGGTTTTTACATCCCCATGGCCCAGAAAGGAAGGGGTCATTACCACGAGTGCAGGTTGCATGCAGGATATCAGGTCAGGCACACCAGAAAACATCTGCAGCTTGTTATCAGTCCCACATGTGAGAGAGATTCAGTCCTGGCTGAAGGAAGAAGTATCAGGTGAAAAAAACTGACTGGGAATCGTCCACTGAAGACTTCAGATTGACAGAATCAATAGCAGACCAGGAAGGCTTTAAAATAATGGTGGTGAAGGGCTGCAAATTAGCTCTGTTTTTGTGGGCACAGAATAGGGGAACAATTTTCTTACCTGCTTCTTGCCTTGGCTGTTCTTGCAAACTACTTCATTGTTTTTTGTTTCTCTGTGTTTCAGCTACCCTGTAAGAAGCTGGGATACACAGGAGTGGTGAAAAACAGACCTGTCAATCAGTGCAATCATCTGGAAGGCCTGAAAAAAACACTACTCACAAAGCCAGAATGGTCATTAAGTGATCTGTGTAGGTGCTAAGACATAGAGAACCTCACAAGGGAGAGTTTTAAAACAAAGTGATTTTGATGATGAAATATTTGAAGAAAAACACATTTGTTTCTGTTTGTGTGCATGCACCAGGAACATGTGTTTTTTCAAATTAGCATTTTTCAGTTAGCAGTAGGAAAGGCTGGAAGGCTGTTTCGACGCCAGGACTCTGGGCTGGTGATTTCTGACAGCGCAATGTTCATTTGGCCGAAACTCCATAATTGCAGTTTAGCAACGCAAATGGTTGTCCTGGAGGAGGAAGCTAACCCCCTCAGCTCAGTGTTTGCCCAAATCAATTGTGCTCATTCATTCAGAATATCGATTTTGCTTCAGCCGTTTGCTCCAAGCCCTCCAGGCAGGCAGGCAGGTAAATCAGCACAACTGATGGAGTCCTGCTGCATCCCCTTAATGCTGGCTCTGACAAGGCTCTGCCCCAGCTGGAGGAGGCAGCTGCACTTTTATAGTCACCCTTGTTTGGAAAGCAATCATCCACTTAAGTCCTGCCAGAGACAGGCATGTTCCTCCCATCAATAAACAGCACCTTCTGCACCCATCTTTTGTCAACAGCTGACAGGCAGCCCAAGACACCGTGCAATGAAGGCACTTTGCTTCAAAGCCTGCTGAAGATTGTTAAAGAATTCACCCCTTCACTGGAAATTTTACATGCCTGAGATCTGACGGATGGCAATAACAAGCCTGGGAACAGGGGCAGGACCTGAGACACCTCTCTGACCTCCTCAGTATCAACCCGCAAAGATCTACACTCTCCACTTGACCCTACAACTCTTGCCCTGAGACAATAAGAAGGTGTTTTTCTCTCCCTCGCATCAAAAAAGGAGATTTAAACATTTTTCCAGGCTGCAAGCCTTGCACCAAAATCCAAGCCTTCAAATGTCTGAGTGCTCTGATACTCAGAGTTTAAAACAAAAGTAAAAAGCAGTAGCAGCATTACATCTATATCTGAAGAGAGGTCAATTTTTTATCACTCACCCCCAAGTTGGGGTGTGGGACACTTATGGCTCAGTGGACTATGCTATCATATTAACTCATGTTTTCTGCTCACACTAGAACTCAAAAATGGTTTACTTTCCTGAGGTTTTAAACTGAGTTTCCATGTTTTCCTGGTAAGCTGTTCGATCAGCTCCATCAGGTTGACTCAGAGCTGCTGACAGATATGTTATTTTTTAACAACTATAGCTTTCCAAATGCCAATCCTTTACATCAGAGACCTAAAAATCATATTCTGGCAGGTAAATAGGCACTTGATTGTCACCATGATATAACTTAAACACAGATATGTTACTTTTAATGGCAGTCTGGATTGTGTTTCCCCAAACTCTATTTTTCCTTGCAATTTTCTGCTAGTATCTCTGCATGCTACCAAGTCTCGACAGCAGGGTTTTCTGAGAGCCATAGGAAAAGATTTCACATAGAAAGATGAAATGCACTTGCCAGGCCTGCGGGTTTACTAATCAAATGATATACCAATTCGGAAATCATTGTGTTTGATGGAATATGTCATGAGTGGCTTGGAGACAACAGGTAAAGGTTAATTGTTCTTTTTCCTCCTGTGTAACGATGAGAGGTCATCAGGAGGAAGAATCAGAAGAAACAAGCAGGTGGTTCTTCATTCCAAGTGTAGTCAAGCTGTCCTAGGATACGAAGGATGCTAAAAGCTTAGCAGAGCTCATGGAATAAATGGATAGCTCCTAGAAGATAAATCCCTCCAAGGCTGCTAGAATACACAAAGTATCTCTGTCTCTGGAAGTCTCAGGGAGAAAAATGACTGAATGGTGGGAGACTAGAGGGAAAAAAATCCTCTTGTGCTCACTCACTACTTACGCTCTTTCCCATGCTTAGAGTCTGCTTTTGGTCACTCAGAGACAGGATAGTGTCTAGATGGGCCTTTATCTGACAAAGTATGGCTGGTTTTATGCTTTTTTGTGGGTGAGAGACATAAATGAAGTTATACATAAATTATGTGACAGAGGAGAACTGGGGTGAAGAAGAGAAAGAAGACTGAAGAACGTGAGTACAGAAATCATCAGTACAAACACAAAGCTCGGGGAACCATCTGCACCAAGGACAGATAGGTCAGAAAATTTCCTAGATGGTTGTTACATCCCATATGTTTCATCCTAATCTTTCTCCATCCTTGGTATGTCTGACTATTGAACTGGTTCCAGGTCACCAGTCATGCCGGTGTATGACTGGTGCCTGAACAGGAGGTGCTGAGACCCTGAAAGACAGCTCATCATACACCTACCTCCTGATATGCCTCCTCATGGGATGCTGAGTCTGCTATTCCCAGGCCTGGAGGAAACAGCTGACTCTTGTAGATCTTCTCTGAGCATGTCACTGTGCTAGTAGGAGCGACACAGTTAATGGACAGGGCACCCAGATAGCCACATGCTTCCCAAACCTCTACTGTTTGAACGACAGTGATCCAGCTGGTGAAGCAGTGACCTAGTAGTCAGAAGACCAGCCTTTTATTCCCACTCCCAGCTTTAATGTTCTCAATAACTGTGTACACGCTCTTTTTTCCTCCACATCTGCTCCCTGCTTTCTCTTCTCCATTAATCCTCCTATCTGAATTGTGAGCCCTTCATGACAAGTTTTGCACTATGTCAGTGCACTCCTGGCAGTGGGAAGGGCCACGTCAGTTCATCCTGTTCAGGTTCTCTTCAGACAAGTTACAATTTAGCCTGCTAAAGGAAAAGAGAGGTGATGTTCACTGACTGCTAGCAATGGTCCTGCAGAAGAGCAATACTTAGGATGCCCTCCAACATGGGGGAGTGCTCAGGTGTTCAGCAGATGCCACAAGAGTCACATGGAGTAGGTCACTTTTCTCCCAAGTGCACAAAGGTGAACAGCTCAGCCTGCCTGTTCATGACACTTCATATTCCTCCCATGCTGCAGACACCTGCCATCAACCTGGAGTGAAAATCCTTTGTTGGTCAATGCATCTGTTATCACTTCCCAAGAAGAGTAGTTAAAACTATAACAAAATCATTAAAATGCAAAATTGCATGTTCTCATCCACATCCATCCACACTGGATTATCTCCTTGTCAGGGAGTCTTTAACATGGGCACCTACAGCATTTCTGTCCATGGTGCCACTGGCCCCTGCACTGAGGTCAATATGTGGGGACCACATTGCTAGTGGGGCTGGGAGGTGTGACAGGCAATGAGTTTTGCTGCAAGAAGGTGGGCTACTGGCTGAGCTGACCAGTGCCCAGTGCTGGCTTCACACTGAGGTTTCTGTTTCATTACTCCAAGAAGGGAGGAGATCCTTTGTACTTACCTCAGAGGACCCATTTTCCCATTGCCTCTATTTCTTATCCCTTTGCCGTTGCTGAATTTTCAGCCACTGACCTCAATGGGCTGCTGGAAATCACAGAATGGTCAGGGTTGGAAGGGACCTCTGAAGGTCATCCAGTCCAATCCCCCTGCCAAAGCAGGGTCACCTACAGCAAATTGCACAGGATCGCATCCAGATGGATTTTGAATATCTCCAGAGGAGACTCCACACCCTCTCTGGCAGCCTGTGCCAGTGCTCTGCCACCCTCAAAATAAACAAGTTTTTCCTCATGTTCAGGTGGAACTTCCTGTGTTTCAGTTTGTGTCCGTTGCCCCTCAATCTGTCGCTGGGCATCACTGAAAAGAGTCTGGCCCCATCTTCTTGACACCCACCCTTAAAGTGTTTAGAAGCATTGACAAGATCCCTTCTCAGTCTTCTCTTCTCCAGCCTGAACAGACCCAGTTCCCTCAGCCTTTCCCCATAAGGCAGATGCTCCAGTCCCCTCATGGTCTTCATTGCCCTCTGCTGCACTCTCTCCAGTAGTTCCTTGTCTTTCCTGAACTGAGGAGCCCAGAACTGGACACAGTACCCCAGATGTGGCCTCACCACAGCAGAGCAGAGGGGGAGGAAAACCTCCCTTGACCTGCTGGCCGCACTCTTCCTCATGCACCCCCAGACACCATTGGCCTTCTTGGCCATGAGGGCACATTGCTGGTTCATGGTCAACTTGTGGTCCACCAGGACTCCCAGGTCCTTCTCCACTGAGCTGCTCTCCAGCAAGTCAACCCCCAGGCTGTACTGGTGCAGTACGTCGATGATGACGTACATAAATGTTGATGTTGCACCCCCATATGGGTCCTTGGAAGCAGAAAGAAGCTGTAGATGGGAATTCTCCAACTGCTAGAGGGCTGTGCCATGGACCATGCAAAAAGCAATGGGTAGACTCAGGCTTAGAAAGATTTACTCCAGTAACCTGCTGGCTACTGCACTGGGCTAGTAGCCAAGACACCTGGGCTTTCTTCCCAGAACTAACACAGCATGTGATATTGAGTAGACTCCAAAATCTGGATCTCCAGAAATGGACTGGGACAATGCTACACCTCATTTGGTTTTAGGTGCAGAAGTATTCATTACCTGCAAGTCAGCAATCACTTTTCTGCTCATAGTTGAAGTGCAGTCTCCATGTGCCATTTTTTGCTATTATATTTCATGGACTAACAGCTGTTTCATCCCATGCTGTTCATGTTAAGACACAGGAACAACATCAATACTAGTCCTGCAGGAGAACATGGAGACACCAGCACTGGGCTCGGACTCTTGGTGCTAGGAGCAGTGTTAAAAGGAGGTCCTTCCAGAAATCACTGCAGGGGAAGCAATCCTTCAGCATCCTTTTGCCCTCTGTGATCTCCTGCTTTAAGGATTATTCTTAAAAGATGAATCATATCTGGCTTTT
>NW_009618140.1:14741-25987 GCF_000690535.1 Cariama cristata | reverse complement strand
GGAGAAAAACTGGTAGTCCCTTCGCTGCTCGGTGGTGTCCTCTCAGGAGGGAGCTCCCTGTAGGAGTGCTCTTCGTAAAATTGATTCTGCTGCCAGAGTGAAAACTCCGTGCGCAGCCCTGCTCTGCGGAGCCGGTGGGGTGCAGCGGCTCTTCGTGCTCCCGACTGATTTAGGTTTGCGGGCTGTAGCGAACTGCAGAACGAACGGAGAAAGCAGTCGTCTGGGGAGATGCTGGCTGGTCTTTCATACTTGTCTGGTGATAGTGAAGAAGCGCTGTTGGATGTGTGCGAAAAAGCCGCCAGCCTCGGACGAGTGGTTTTGCAGCGCTATTGTTTGTAACATCCTCTTAGCGCTTTTTTTGGTTTTAAGTCTTTAAGTGTTTATCTATATGGAGGCTGTACAACATGGATGGGTGAAAAGGAGCTGTGTTTTGTGTCTGATTTCTGTAGCACACTGCTTTGGGCATGACTTCGCTTCTCGGTGGCTCTTGAAAACCTAGAGATTTCAGATGTGGTTGGCTGAAACACTTGGTTTCCTGCTCAGTGGAGGCAGCAAGGTGCGGTGTTTGAGCGCAAGACTGGAGGCCTTTAGAGTCACGGTTCTGCTCTGGTGTCTCAGATGACCTGCCTGACCTTGCACAGGTCACTTTGGGACAGGTTTTTCAATGTTGGTTAAATCACCTAATGTTTATTAACTTCAGCATCACCTGTGCTCCACAAAATGTGATTCTTCTACTCTGTACCTCAGTTTCTTCATATGCACAAAGGAAGCTTTCCACAGCTGTTTCTCAAAGGAGTATTAAACCAGTCCCCTTGAAACTGGTGTTATGCAATGCTGGGTATTATTGTTCCAGTTTGGCAGCTTAAGGCAGGGTGAATGGAAGCTGAAGCACTTAAGCTTTTACTAAGAAA
This sequence comes from Cariama cristata, assembly GCF_000690535.1. Taxonomy (NCBI): domain Eukaryota; kingdom Metazoa; phylum Chordata; class Aves; order Cariamiformes; family Cariamidae; genus Cariama; species Cariama cristata. Next base: position 25,076 of record NW_009618140.1, on the reverse strand, counting down.
TGGTAAGGGGTTTAGCTTATTAGCAATTGGGGTGAGGTCACACAACAAGACTGCTTAATAACCAATACTTGGCTGTTTCTTAGAGCCTATAAGCAGCTTGAAACATTGTGAGGGGCTGGCAGGTGTCTGTAGAAAGAGGTTCAGTGATGATTGCAAATAAACTGACTCTGAGCTGACATTAAATAGGTGTGTTTGGGATATTGGGCAATCCTTTATTCACCTGCGCCACCCTACATGTAACAGGGCACCCTGCTCTTAGTCACCTTATAATGAGGATGACAGAGTGTGTGAGAAGGGCGACAGTGCTGATCAGCCAAGATGAAGTGGCAGTTGATGTGACTGTTCAACAGCGCTCCTGATGAAGCTGGGTTTCCTTTTATCTTCTGTCAACCATTCTGCTGTTTTTTCCAGCATAGCCCTGCTTTGGCTGTACGTCGGTTATGAGATGAGGGACAGGGTCGCTGGGGCCTGGATGTGTGAAGTGGAAAGGGGCCCAGGCATGTCAGTCCGGAGCTGTTAGAGGTCTCCTGGCAGGTCACAGCCAGAGCTGTCTGCCATGCTGCAGCGCTCCCTGAGGGGCTAAGCCCTGGGTTTGCTTGCGCTGCTCAGGAGTTCTCATTTCGGGGACGTTTTTACTTTTTGTAACTTTTCTTTTAAAATAAAAAGCAATGGAGAAAAAAACCTGCATACCCCCCTTCTGCTTCCAGAGCACCAAACTTTATTTCTGTTACTTTACTTTCACTTACAGGCAGCTTTATTACTGATTTGACTTCAGAACTGATCCCTTTGGGTTCTGTACTTGCGTATTTTTGCTTTTCTGGTACTCCTTCATCTCTTTGAAGATGAAGCATATTCCTGTCTTGTCAAAACACTGTTGGCACCATGCAGCAAGTTCTTGTGCAGAATAAAATCTTCATATTGAATCTAGGTGTTCTCTAAAAATTCAAATTGCGGCAAATAGACTGATAGAACATAAATTGAAAAATAATCCTATTTAAATACAATGAGAGAATCAAAGGACTAGACAAAGATTTCAGAAGGAATATATTAAATTACATAGGGGTACTTTGGAACAAAACCAAATTGTTTGTCAAGCTACAAAGACTGGAGAAGATCCCTAAAAAACAAGTATTGTCAGAAGATAGGTTCAAAAATAGATCTAAAGCTTCAACTCCCAACATACAGAAACTAATGTGGTGTTTGAAGGGCTGTGATCTGTCTTCAGTATTGAATCCAAAATTGTGGATCAGTTCTTTTGAACAAACTGACTCCATCCGAGTACTTTTTCTGGGAGTGTATGTGTTGCATAGTAACCCACACCACAAAGTGCAGAGATAATTTTGGGAGCACTAAGACCCATAACATCAGCTGTAATTATGAACAGTCTACTTTGGCAGAGAAAGAATTAAAAAAGAAACTGGCAAGTTCACTGACATTTTGAAATTTCAGATCTAAAAGAGATTTTGTAGTCAACATACATTGCTTGCAGCCCTCTTTCTTAGCTCTCTGAATGCAAAATAGCACATAGCAGTGTGTTAATAATGCATAGAGGGGTGTAGTGTCTCTTGTCATCACAGTGTTTGAGATTAGGTGACTTCTTTTACAGAGGACCTCTGGTTTCAGACATAGTGAATGAATTTTTTTGCTTTCTCAGGTGCTTAAAATTTTGTGGGTTTTCTCTTATTTGATGAATTAAACACCAGCTTCTGAATTGGTAATTGCTATTATCTCCCACCTGTTTTTGTGATACTTGGCTTTATGTTCACTCTTATCTTCATCTTCTGAATGATTTCAGTAGTTTAGAGACTCACTATGTTTCTCTTTTTTTCTTAAATGTGAGTTGACAAACTGAGGTAATTTACTGTTCTGTTAGTGAACTTCATGATCTCTAGAGATTAATTTCTTTTTTTTCCTTTATTGTATTCCTAAATGTTGTTATTATTAGTTCTGGAATTTGAAAATCTATTTTAGAACTGCATTTGCATAAGGAAAAATACCAGTGGGAGGGACTCGGATTCTACTGTCTGTAGTAATTTGCCCGTTTTTGTAGAGCAGATGTAAATAATACTCCCTGCGCTTTACTGCTTTTGCAGTGTTGATTCACTTGTTGCTCGCTTGTTTTTGTATTTTCATTATGGTTGTTACACTACGGGTATTAAGGAAAGAAAACATACAATCATGCATTGATTCTTCAGCATTTGCTGGTCTCTGTCTGTGGCCTTTTGATGTCATACAGTAAGGGTGTTTTTCTGACCCATTTCAGTTCAGATGAAACCTGTGAGAATAAGTCATCCAACCTTTCCCTGCTGCCCTTACCTAAAAACCACATTTCACAAGGAGCATAATGCAGGACCCACATGCTCCATCATATATGCTTGTATCTGTTATGTGACCAGGAGTATCAGATATATAGAGAGCATGTAGTGCATGTTACAAGCAGGGCTCGGTGCCTGTGATCCTATGCATATGTGTTATTTTGCCATGTTGACCAAACTCCTCTCCAGTTTTGGTGGGAAATGCCTGTGGATTGTCATGTGGCAGCACACGTTGAAAAACTGATTGAAACAGGGAGCAGAGTGCTGTGTGTTATACCTCTGTCTTAGAAAATAATGTACACTACTTTTGTGTAAGAAACTTGTAGGAGACTGCCCCTAAACTTTTATGTGTTTGCAGTTAAGTGTCAGGCTTTGTAGTTTGTAAGGTTCCTGACTTGCTACGGACGAGCCTTTCAGACTGGATGCTACACAAGAGGTAGCTGCTGCCACAGAGAACTTCATAACCCAGAGGCTTTGCAGGCTAGTGCTATTCTAGCGGCCTCCGTAGAAGAGACATCACAGCTGGGGGATACTGAGCATAACAGAAAAATAACAATAGTGTTTTTAAAGTACGGTGAGTCATTATGGGTAAGCTCTGATATCTCTACTTGTTTTGCCCGCGTTCACAAAGTAAACCCCTCAAGGTCTTGAAGCTATGCGTGTTTCTCACGAGAACAGGGAGTTTTTTTTCTTTTCTCTTCTGAGTTAGTATTACAGAGTTCGTGCAGAACTATAGATTTGTTTCCATTCACAAGGCACATTGCTAAGCTTAACGTATACGGGTGGAAGTTCCAAGTTTGAGAAAACTGCTGAATTGTCATATGCGCTGGAGGTGGGACAAAAAAGGTAATTTGAGCTTGAAAAAATCACTGTTTGGTTTTAGAATTTTTGTGAACCTAGAAATGTCAAAGCATAAGCTATACTTTCTGCATTTAATTTAATGGATGGTAAATTTAGACCTTGCCTATATGCATGCTTACAAATGGCTCAATATCTTCTAAATTAGTTTATAAAAACTCAGTGCAGTTTATTATAGGTACTTTAACCTGATTTATAATTCTTACCACTTTTAATCTGGTTATGGAATTAAACTCAGACATTCCACAAAGTAGGAAGGATTGGGAGGATAGGAAGGTAGCATGGGGATTGTAGCCATTTTATTGAAGCACTTTAGAACCCGGTCTTGGCTTTTGAGTGGTGTTTGACCAGTCAGTTCTTTTTACATGTATATGCAACTTGTTAGTCTACAGATTGGCTTGCTAGGTTGGGACATTTCTTCTGTGAAAAATGTAGTATCTTTAGTTAATAACCAAATGCCACAGACTCTGCTGCCACCTCCTGAGGACAAGAGAACTGATGCATCCTCCTTTGCCACATTAATCTTTTCTAAAATGGGTAATAATGGGTGATGATTGAGCCAGAAAAATACTTTTATCCAAATGGAAATGATTCAGAACTTGAAGAGCCTGCCCATTTGGCAAGCATTAAAAGTGTTCAGACCAATAATCTGAGAAGGCGCTAGATATTTTTACCCGCAGGAGGAAACGACAGGAGAAGTTGGATCTTTATATTTGTTTGGGAATTGATAAGAGAGAAGTGCAGTACCTCCTTGCATCCCTTCTAAGTGAGGCAGGCAACGTCAGGATTGCTTTCTGCTCCCTGCGGAAAGAAGGGAAGGGAAGAAGTGACCAATGTGGGAGTTTTAGAGCAGCAAAAGTTGTCAGGAGGGAGATTTGAGGTGGAGAAAAGAGAAGCAGTCTATGCATAGAAGAATTGCTCGTTATTTGGAGACTCTTGGACTTGGAGACCTGAGAGCGGAGAAGCACGGCATTGAAATGGGGTAACTGTGTATTTGTGTCAAAGCATATTGAATTAATTCATTATGGAAGGAAATTAAATGAGGCTTTATAGAAAATGGAGCCAAAACCATTTCTACAACACTGTCACTAGGTGATTAAGATATTTGAATTTTCCTGGGGTCAGAGTAATTTTTTTAATTGCATTGAAAATGCTATGCTGCATGGTAAGATCTCGATGCATGAAGTACTTCCTGAACTCACTTTGCCTTTTTCCTCCCTCTCCCCCTTCTTTTCCAGGCTCCATGTGATTTTTGGCCCTTAGCAGACTAGAATCTCAGTCCATAAAAAAATTCCCATTTCTACCATCTGACCATTGTATTTATCTTCTCTTGAGAGTATGGGGTGAGACCCGGGGCAGTGATTTAAGGCTTGTGAAAGTTTTCTCTAGATGACACTTGGAATTTCTTGTCAGCAAAGATCATAAATCAGCTTGAAAATTGCAATTAAATGAGACTTGTTTTTAGCTTTTTAGCACAAGTTTTCATTTAAGAACAATTCATTCTTATTGAAAACTGGGAAGAGGAGAGGGAGAAAATAAAGCTTTTTGTGCTTGATAAGTTAGGTGCTTGCAATGATTGTTGCCCTAGAAATATTTGAAGGTAGGTGCATAAAGCTGATAGCATGTTCTGTTAATTTTTCACAGTATGTTATTTATATAATGCATGATTTGAAGACCTCAAAAAAAACGACCAACCGTGGGACTGAAATCTGAAGTATAGGCGGGAGACCCATAATGACCTGTCATTTTTTCTTTATTAATCTAATGGACACAGGCGTATGTAAAGAGAAGGTGTTTCAGTGACCTATAGAAATAGTTTGCATGAAGCAGAGAAATGCCTTTCTCCTCCTATGTCAATTCTATAGTTTGTTACCTAATATAAGTACAAGAAGTGCCCTTGAGCGATAAAGATTTATGTAAATAAGGCACTTTGAATCCAGCATCACTTTTATTTTGAATTTGAAGGTAAGCCTCTGTTCTTACCTCAGGGTCATCAGGTACTTCATGAAGACTAATTAGTGATGGTTCATGATCTGCTGGGAGGCAAGTAAGGGTTCTAATTGTTATATCTGGGGACACTGAGGATATGGAAAGGGGCAGTAATTTATAAGATGTCTCAGGATATTGGTAATGGAGACACAAAATTAATTTTGAGCTAAATTGTTTCAAACGAGTGAAGTACTTCTGCTTGGCAATTAGGGTTCAAAATCTGAATGTTCTGTGTGAGCTTACTTGACTAATAAGGAAAACTGGTTATACCAGCAATGGAGAGTTAGGATTTCTGGCAGCTCTATCTGCTGTATGATCACAGGCAAGTTGTTTCCTCTTTCACCTGACTTTGATGCACCTGGGATAGGCAGATATAATATCTAAGCCTTCACCTCATGACGTGTTCTGAAGCAGCAAAGTGTTACATGCTACTAAGTGATGTCTGTATGGCTGCTTTTCTGTTCTAGACCAACTACATTTATTGCTGATATTTTAGAGTTTGAAACTCTGTCAGCTGGGCATGGTGATCCCTGCTCTTTGTATCCAGCTGCAGAATGAGATAGCTTTTCATTTTCTTGAGAAAGTTTATTTTTATTTGACATTTGTTGAAATGACCTTACTGCTTCCTCCTTGCACTTGCATAATCAGACAGATGAGATACTTCATGATTGTACTACTACTTTAGCTTTAGGGTTGGGGTTTGGGGGTTTTTTTGTTGTTTTTTTTTTTTTGAGATCAGAGTTGAGCCTAGATTTGAGGTCTAGTACAACTCTCAAAGAACAGGTTTGAGCTGGGAAAAGTGTGAGGCTATTATAGCATAACTTTGCTTCCTGCATGTGAAGACCAGCCAGTCCTTTGTACAATGGTCAGGTTTTCTAGGTTGAAGCAGAGTGAATTATCCTAATATAATGAAGAAACCTTGACTGCAACGTGCTGTGTATTTTTTTGTTTTAAAGGCGAGAGGCAAGGAGAGTCCGAAGTATGTCTTGGGGAATTACGATGCATGGCAGTGGAACCTATCACACTGAGATCCATGTGAATCACAAGTCTTGAGTGAAGTCTTCTGTTCATTCTGATTCTAAAATTGCTTATCTTTCTTTTGTACATCACTGTGCTCTTCTACAGTCCAGCACACAGCTGGGGGTAACTTCCAGCAGGGTATCAGGTGTCATGCAAATACATGTTTTCAGTAGTAAGTGGGGCTAAAGAAGATCAGGAAGGCTCAGAAACAAGTTAGTAACTGTTTGTATGCTAGGATTGTACTTATTCTTCTGGTTTTCTGACAGTGAAGCAGAGTAGATTTACAGCTCACAGATCTTCTAGAAAATTGAAAACACACCGATCTGCCCACAAGAACTAGACTAACTTGTGTGCTTAGCAAGACAGCTCATCTTTTTTTTTAAAAAAAAAAAAAAAACCAAACCAAAACAAACCACACACCAAAAAAACCCACAAAAAACCCCACCAACCCCAAAATGCTGGAGAGGCTCTTTTAGCTTTAAAGTTGAATCTAAGCAAAGCCACACCCTTCAGGTCTATAGCTTTCATAGCTCTGGTTTGGTTTTATTTTATGAGTGGATTATCCTGTCTAGACTCCTGCTTTGACTTGGAAGCCAAAATAGAAGCAATAAAGGTAGTTGGCCGCTTAGTGGGTGACAGACCTTCTCTGAAGTTCTCTAATTTGTTAGGGCCCTTTTCTCCTCTGTGCTCCCTCTCCGGACTGTTTGACGATACGTCAGTAAGTTTTGCGAGTTGCAGATAGAGCTCTGCTAAATTTAGCATGCCAGATGCCTTCAATAAGTGTGAGCCCAGCTATCAGTTACACCGAGATCTGTTTCAGTCAGGCACATCCCTCTGGGGAGTGACTTGCACTATTTAAAGTTGAATGAGACTGAGATTCTTACAGCATTAAGAAACTTGGAATTCCCCCTTTTTCTCCCTGGTGTTGGGTCTAAACTAGTGTTCAACACTTGCTATTTCCTGGGACTGAATTTGTGTTTCCTCTTGAGCTGTAACTCTGGAAATTGGCTTCCTCTTGAGCTGTCACTCTGTCTAGCAGTTCTCCTTTGGTATATGTCGAGAGGCAAAAGGCAGCCTTAGCATAAGCAAACACTAACACCTCATTTAGCCTGTGTGACTTCCACCAGCATGAATTTAAGACATTATAGAAAAAAATACAGAGTGTTCAAATCACAGCCCTGTAGTAGGCTGCAGATAGGGAAATGCAGCTGCAGTAGGACTAATTGGATTGCATTTGGTCCTACAAAAAGTGTAAGTTTTTTTTCTAGCAAGTGCCTGAAGGATCTTAGGGCACTGGCATGCAAGAGCAGGAGTGTTAAGGCTGATGTTGTGGGCATGCATCCAGTTTCAGTAACTGCTGCATGTCACCTCACTAAAGTCCCACTTCCATTCGGATTTTGTGGATCATTCTTCACTTCCACTCTTACATCGCTGGGCAGTGTCACTGTGCACTTTTAACAAACAGCAGCCTTACACACCAGAAACTGGTTCCCATCACTAGGGAAGTCTCAGTGTGTTTTTTCCCAGGACCCAAGTCATGGTATCTTGCAGTTGTGACACATGCAAATGTAGTCCTAGGATATGTCAGGAAAATGCTTCGGTAGAGACAGGAAAAACTCACTGTTGTTGTACAAAGCAATAGTAAGTACTTGGGGTGCTATAAGCAGTTTTAGTTAGTCATGTTTAAGGAAAATTAATCTGAACAGATGGAAAGAAGAGCTAGTATGACAATAGTAGGAATTAAGAGCCAGTCTTAAAGGAGGAGGCCAGGAGCTTGGCTTTAGTTAGAAGAAGGGAAGTATAAAGAGGTCATGGTAGCTCTCTGAAAAGGCATGTGGGATAGGGTATATGGGTACCCATCAACTACTGAGGCTAATGAGCAACAAGAGAAAGCATATGGGTAGAACTTGAGTGCATTTAGGGTGGAAGTCAGAAGAAAGCCTAACTATGAGAATAATGGTAGCTTGGGAACAGCCTTGCAATGGAAGATATTTAAGTTGCTTCAGAGGGCTGGTATTCCATCTAGGAAAGGGTATGGATTTGTAGAGCACTGTACTAATAACAGGCCTGACATGATGAGCTGAGAGTCCCTTGTTCCTTCATATTAAAAACAATTGCTTGGCATGTGGTGGCTGACTTGGTCCAGAAGCTTTGACACCTAAGATGAGTACAGTTGACTGTTGTGTGCTCCGTGGAGTGCTATTTGAGATGTAGGATGCCAGTAATAAGTGTGTATCTTCTTAGGAATATTATTGAAATAATAGAATAAAATAATCTGTTAAGGAAGGGCATGTCCCTTCTGGGCACTTCAGACTCCTTACACATCTTTATGTTCTCTCATATGCTAATTTGAGCTCATTATTTAATTCTTTTCTTTGCAACAGCATAGGATAGATATTTCTGGTACAGTCTGTACTGAGCTGGAATGCAGAGGACTGGCTTAATCAAACCTTAGCTGATACAGTAAACTTATGTTACTGATTTGGCTGAGAGGTAACTTGAAGAAGCGGATCTACTTGTAAATAACTATTAAACAAACAAACTGAACCAAAAAACCCCAGAGCTATTTCCATTACTGCAGTGAAAAGAAAGGAGTGACCATTTTGTGTCCTTTGTTATAGGTGCTTTGTCTTGGATCTTTTGAGGCCGAGGTAGTTTTAAGTCCTTGGGTTAGAAGTGCATGTTGTTCCATAAATGATAAGGTGTAGCACAAAATCATCTAGATGCTGAATGATCCCTGTGCTCCTCTTGCACAGTGCTTCCAGTTTAAACTGAGGTAGGCTGGCACTTCTGCTCAAAAACCAACCAGCTCTGCCTCTGGCAATTTTTTTTCTCTTCTTTATGCTGGCAGAAGACTTATGTGGTGAACCCAATCAGGGGACTGATGTGGGTTAAAACTAAACTTTCCTTTTTTTGGTTACGTTAGTTTTAATTGGGGTTGGTTCACCACATTGTTGCATAAATGTTTGTGCCAGCAAGAGGATGGAAATGAGTGGCTTGGGGACAGCAAGACTGCTGCTTTTGGCAGCAGTGACAGCTTTCGTGTGTTTTTACTCGAGGCCCTAGTGGCACTTTTGCCATGCTGTCCTTGGGCAAAGTGGTGAACTCTCATGATGTGGGGCTTCCTTTCCATGTCCTCATTGAGTTTATTTATTAAATGTTTTTGTGTGTAATAGTTGTGGTGCTGATTTAATCAGCTAGTGCTATACATTAAAGTAATTTATGGTTTGAGTACATACTATTTAAACAGACATATTTAGCATATGGATTTACGCTTCCTGCAGTGGTTCTCAAACTTTTTTTGTGTTATCCTCCAGGATAAGTTACTGGCCCTGGTGCAACTCTCAAGCAATGAGGAAACAGCTAGTGACAGAGCACAAGAGGCAGGCAGAAGGAGATGGCAGGAGGCAGCAATGAATGTGGCAAGTGGTGAGAGTTAGAGGCGGGGGAGCCCAAGGACTTGAGGAAATCTGTCAACAGCCCCTTTTAGCCACCTACTACTGGAACTTATTTCTCTGGCCTGATGCCAGCCTCAGAGGTGATGTCTTGGCTCAGCAGCTACAAGCAGCCTTAGACTCTGCTTCTGCACTTACTTATTTATTCCCTGTCTGAAACCTTCTTGGTGAAGGTCTATCTTCTGGCCATGGTCCCTTTCTCAGCCATCTTGTCCTGGCTGCCCCTGACAATGTATCTTTCTTCTGTTGCACTGTCATAAATATTCCATAGTGACTGTCTTCTAATGCCTGATTTCTTAGTTCATTAGTAACTAATTTTAAAATAATATTAGAAAACACACTACCTGATAATAGTCTTATGGCAGAGATTTTTGCTCAAGTATAAAGAGGGACTTGCTCTATAACAGCTTTGCTGTGAGCTCATCATAAGAGTTCATGCTAGCGTTACTGATCTACTGATACAAAAAAAGCATCACCAAGGTTAATATACTATTAAATCTTTTGGACAAGAGGTCTAGGCATTCAAGGGACTGAGTGTGAATGTGACATTTTTCTCTTCCCTTACTGACCTCCTACTCTGCAGCTAATACGATCTAACTGGGTGGATGAGACCTGCTCCCTTTGGTTTCCACTCTCATGCAGAGTGCAGCAAAAGAAGCTGCTGGGTCTTCTCTTCACTCCTAGTATGAGATTACTGA
>NW_009618140.1:0-14710 GCF_000690535.1 Cariama cristata | reverse complement strand
GCTCCGGCAAACCCCTTTCCCAGACACAAATACACCTGGGAACCCACATGCCAGAGTTATATTCCTACCCTTTGTGAGGAAAAGGTAGCAGCACTGCTGGCTGGGATTAGAAAAGGGCACAACTTGCCTTCTCTGTGCCTGAAGAAGCCCTGCCATGCTAGGCTGAACAGCTGTGCTATGCTGGGCATAAAACAAGTATTACAGTTACCCCGCTGTCTAATAACTTTGATAGCATGCTTGTTTACAATGGGAGTACTTTTGTGGTGTGAGGAGTTCTTCCTTACTAGCTCAGTACTTAACTTTATGTTGGAATATAATTATCAAAGGAACTTGCACAAGTGGTGATACACGAAGAAAGGAATCTTGAGAGCAAAAATAATCTTGAAGATGGAAAAGGCTATGAAACAAAGAGCTGGCAGTGGTAGGAGTCACGTAAAAGAGATACTGCAGACTATTTCAGCACAATATAATGGTTTATAGCTAGAAACTTTAGACATATATCCCACTGCTGTTGCTTGTAGTATGCCTGGGTATCTTGACATAGATGAGATGCAAGAATATAGAGACTGTTGCTGCTTCTGTCATTCTTGAGATCACTGTTGGAGAATGTACTGTCCAGTTCTGGTGAGATAGCTCTCAAGAAATCATTGTACAATTGGGCAGAGCTTAGGGGCAAATGACAAGCATTTGTTGCTTAGCAATTGCCCTTGCAGCAAGGGACGAAAAAGATGGACATGTTCAGTATGGTAGGGGGAAGACAGATGAGGAGCTGGCTGGAACAGTTTGCAAGCACCCATACTGGCATGAGATGCTTGACACCAGGGGTTGTTTTAATCTCTTTGGCAAATGTGTGACAAAAGGTTAGACTTTGGAGTCAGCAAAGTTCGATATGTAAATGCCATCCATTAATTCTAAGTAGCAACTGGAACATATTAATCAGATGGAGAATTACAAACTCATCAATAGTGCATTAGTTAATGCTAGACAGTTCTTTAAAAGGTAGGCCCGGCTTACAAATTGTTTAGCTTCTGCAGGCCTCACTAGGGAGATTGGCTGCTCTGTATCATACCAGAGAGTGGGCAATGGTGATCCTTGATACCTTTTAATAACTGAAAACTCTATTCTTTGCTGTAAAAGAAAAGGAGAAAGTGGCTGTGAGGGCAAGTTATGCTTCTTGAGTAAACGTTAAAGGCTCCATTCCCGTAGCTTTTTCTGATAGTTTTGCAGGCTGCAGTACAATACCTAGAAAGCATTGTATATTCATCACCCATCATTGGTAGTGACAACTAAAACTGATACAGTATCTGGAGTACTAATCATTTAAGAGTTTTTGATGTATAATCAAGGTGCATTAATAAAGCAGAGACAGATTATACTCCACAGTGCTTGGTACAGTTCTTGAAGAAAAAAGTTGTTGGTTATTATATCTTTGTTTCACTGTATTATTAAATTTAATCTGTGCTATTGTGTCCTAGGCATCAACCTATCTGAAAAAACAAGCTGCCTAGACACAAAGGCATTGGAAGTGGAAAGCAGCTACTGCATGTTACTGGAATGAACTTTGAAGCATGGCGTACAAGGATCTTAGAAAGCTGCCTTTTTGAAAACAGAATTTGGCTTGTTTTAAAAAGGAAAACAGTGTCTTTACCAATGTTTAAGCAGAAAACAATTTGGTTGCCTGTATGTATTCAGTAAAACAAGGCTGAGACGAACCTAGAATTGTGTGCATTTCTAACATAACATGTATTGGCTTTGTACCTGCCTATGTGTTTTGGTGACTATTGGGAAAAGATTTTGATTACCTTGGGTTTTTATTTTTCATTCTTGTAGTCCTCATTAAAACTGTATCTGCACCCAAGAAATTGGCTTAGGGAATATGAACAACTAATATCCCCCCTTTTTTTTTCTTTTCTTTTTTTAATTTGCTTCTGTGTATGTAGTGTTTCTGTCAGAAAGTTAGTCTTAGAAAAGGGAAAAAGTTGGTCTGTTTCTTCTCAGTATAATTCAGTGCAGTACTGGTATTTTAAGGTTGTGATTCTGCTCTTTTTGGAAGAATGACTTCAGTGATGATCATAATAGATGCGGGTATCACCTTGAGAGTGGCACACTTGCATATTAACAGGCTTAATATGAGTTTGCTGCACACAGTATTGTTGCTTTTTAGAGACATGTTTAGTAGTGACTTAGTCTTTGTCTAAGCATAAGCTTTATATTGATAGGTGGTAAAATTAAGGCTTTGAGTGAAGCATGGGTTAGAACTTCATTTTCTTGGTCTCTCTTCTAGTCTCCTGTCCCTCCTATCTTTTCTTCGTTGGTTTTTTTTTGTTTCTTTGTTTTTTCCCCCTGTGATCTTCATGATCAGTGAGGAAATTAATGGCATAAAGTTAAAGCAAATACTCCTAGAGAGATTTGTGTTCTCCTGTCTCCCACCCAATAAAACCACACCTATACTATGATACATCAGTGTTAAGTGTGGCCTGAGAAACTTCCCACTGTATAGTACCAACCGAAATTGGGTTTGGGAGTTAAATCAGCCACCAAGAGAAGACTTAATTGTGTGGGTTGAACATTGCAGTTCAAATACGTATTGAACTGATTATTAGGTGGGACAGTTCTCTAAGCATAAATAATTAATTTTTGGTGTCCTTAGAAGTTTTGCAATGTGTCAGATGTAAAGCATGTTTTGATTTGTTCCAGTAGCCGGATCGAACTGGGAGATGTGACGCCACACAACATTAAGCAGCTGAAGAGGCTAAACCAGGTCATTTTTCCTGTGAGCTACAATGACAAGTTCTACAAGGATGTACTGGAGGTTGGCGAACTAGCCAAATTAGGTACAAATGTTCTTGCCAGTAATTGTGGGCTATGGTGGCAGAAGTGCTCATCATTGCTATCTATAATGGTTTTGAATAGCAGATCCTTCTATTTTATTGTTTTACATAATGAAAAATAACTGTTTGGGAACCTCCAAAAAAAGCCGCAGTCCCAACCTCAGAAGGTTTGTGTTCTAGATAGATTCCATTTTACTGGGAATAGGCATGTTTTCTGTTACAGAAGAAAACTTGAGATATGCATGCTGCCAGCTTACCTCCTGTTGTCATTGCTAGTTGGTTTGAACGGTAATAAACCAAGCACTGTGTCAGAGCACCACTGGTAACTTCACCCCAAGTGTTAAGCCACAATGTATAGTATTTTATCTGGATGGGGGAATTAGCAAGAGGGAAAGAAGGAAGATACAGGGCGTAAATGAAGGAGCTGCATGCGCAGTTTGTGACTGATAACACTTTGTTTCCCTCCGTGGCAGCCTATTTCAATGATATTGCAGTGGGAGCAGTGTGCTGTAGGGTGGATCACTCCCAGAACCAGAAGAGACTGTACATCATGACACTTGGATGCCTGGCACCCTACCGAAGGCTAGGAATAGGTAAGGAAGATCTTTTGTATCTGAGTCATCAAAGAAACCGGATTGCTGTGCAGCCTTCTAAATGTTCTTTCAGATTTTTAACCAAGGTCGTGCACTTTTAGACCACTGATTTCTTTGGAACGGACTTTTTAGAGTTGGGGAAATGATTTATGATGTGCTCTTTTTTCCCTGCCTTTCAAAAATGGACATTTTGTAGAACTTTCTAATTGAGGATTTCAGATTATTTAAATCTTAATCAGATTATCAGACTGTGATGTAAATACTCAGCTTCTATAGACGTGAAAATTGATGCACAGGGATATGAAATAGTTTATTAGATGTATGCAGCCAGTATGCAAGTCATGTATAAGTAGAACACAACATTCCTTCATTGGGTTATCTCTTCACTCTTCTAAATGTAGGGTTTTTTCTATTCATTTTGTCTTTATCGCTACTGATTATTGCTGTTCAGGGGTAGTACCTGCTTTCTGTTTATAGTGCAATCAGCTCTTTTCTCCATGTTGCAAATCCATAGGCCAAATTAATTGAGAGCTTACAGTAACCTGTTTGCTTTGGTAAAGTGGAATGAAAATATAACTTTATTTTAAGTTATTTTACTAGATCTTTATTAGAAAAACTTACCAATGCTCTTGCTGCTTTATACATTGTTTTGACCGTATTTTGAGGTGAGTTTGAGACCTTGAAGCTAGTATTTAAATAAGCCGCTTTATAGGTATGCTTCTGGGCTGTTGTGTCTTTTTTTTTCTCCAAAAAACCAATTAATTAAATTTTGTGAGCAGTCAGAAAGATAGCAAAATATTTATACACTGTGTTTTATTTGCCTTTCCTAGTTCTGACAAGCTCTGACATTTTAGCCTACCTGCAGCTAACCTGCCCTTCCTCCAGAAAGGCATTGGCTAAGTACAGACTTGATTGTGCACTTCTGGTTTTCTTAAGTGTCTCTTTACCTTTTGGCAGGAACTAAAATGTTGAATCATGTCTTAAACATCTGTGAAAAAGATGGCACTTTCGACAACATCTATCTGTAAGTAAATGAGTTATCTCTCCAAAAATGCATGAGTGTGAGAGAGGCATATATGGGAGCAAATGGAGGGAGATCCAAGAGCATTTTTACTATGTATATCAGTGGGGTCATTGGACACCTTCTAAGTACTAGCAAGAAAGCTAGGGGTCACATTCTGGGCTTGTTGCGTGATGCTGAGAAAACCAAAAGCTTGCTTGCTTTAGAAGAGCTGCTGCAAATTTGCTGAATTTGAAAGTAGTTTAGTTACAAAATAATGTTCTACAGCAGAATTACACTCAATGACTAAAAAAAAATAATTGGGAAATAGGTTTTTTTACCATACAGTGTCATCCTCGGAATGGAAAGTACTGCAAGTCTTGCATGCAGTTTTGATGTGTTTGCTTGTCTGTCTTTTTATGACAGTACTGTGTGGGCTAGAACACCAGATCAAAGGTGCTTGCAAGCACTCTAGGTTCACATTCATTAGCAAGGCCCAACCGCTTATTCCCATCCTTGCACTGTGCCAGGTCAGCTGTTTGTGCAGCAACACAGTAAATTAAGTCAATGACCTGACCCAGCTGGGGAAGCTGTTTTCAGTTTTGTTTCTGGGTGTTGTTTTTGGTTTTAGTGTGTTTTTGGGGGGTGTGTGTGTTTGTTTGGATTCTTTGTTTTGTTTTGTTTTTAAATCAACTGCATGTCTGCATAAGCACTTGGCATGATGCAGACGTGAGAACAAGCACTGAGGTAGAGGACAGGGCTGCTTTAAAGAGCACTGCCATCCTAATAGATCCCCATGGAAATAGAGCCTGAAATCCATAGATGCCAAAGCTTTGCTTCCTCTGCACTGCTGGCTGCACACTTTTGCTTCTTCCTGTGCATGGGTGTCTCTGTGATTACCAAGTGAGCTGATGCAGTTCTTAGCCAGATCGCATCTCTGAGCCAGCTTCTTCCTTGTCCATCACTGCTGGCTTATACCAGTACAAGCACGGTGCACTGGTAGGGATGGTCCCACAGCAGGGTATGGCTTGGATGGACTTATGCTGCCACAGAACTGAACCCTGAACTCTTGCTAGGATTGTTGAAGATGCTTAGTGAGGAGTGTTTCATACACTGATACCACTATAAATGCGGTGACTTTCTCCTCCTAAGCTTAGTCCACCTCTGCCAAGGAGATGCAAAGTTTTCCAAGTCCTCTACTGTTGTAGCTTTATGCCGTCTCTAAGAGGAACAGGTGTTTTAAAGAGGAGTCTGAGTAAAGCTGCTTTTGGCTTGTGTTTCTGCTCTCCTGCCTCAGAAGAAGTGGTAATGAACACTCCCTCAGATGCCTGCTAGTTGGCACAGGCTTTCCTGTTTGCTTTTGCACATTACTGTGTACACAGTGAAGGAACTGTTTGCTGGTTTTAATGCAAAACCAAAATCCTTCATAATCCTTCTTTCCGCTTCCCAGAGTAGGATTCTGGGATGACAATAAATAGGCGCCAAAGTTGGGCATAATAAAGTTCTTTTAGTGGCCCATTGATTTTATTACTACATCTGTTGCTTGTGCATCTTCTACCTGAACATATTGTGCAGCTTAGCACCCAATTTAATATCGGTGCCTAAATTTATCATTATTGTGAAGTTCCATTTTAGCTATTTGGTGCCTATTGGTCTTAACACTACGATCTTTTGTTTTGTTCTGCTGTTGCTTCCAGAGTTTTTTTCGTTCTGTGGTTATGCAGCATGTTGTCATGACAAAGTGATTCATGAGCTTGTGCAGTGTCCACTGAATTTTGAGAGTGTTTAATGAATGCCTCTTGCTGAGCCAAACTTTTTTTTTTTTTTGATAGAACTTGTGCAAATAAATGTCTTAGTTGCTTAGGATGAAGAACTGATGGCTGTTTGTTTTGGAGGCCTTGAAACTCTTGGAATATGCTAGCAAGATCTGTAAAACTTTGGGGGAAATAGGTAAAAGGGGAAAGGACTTTGTAGTTCCATAGGGCTTCTTTGTGCTGCCATAGCTTTTTGTGAGGAGATGGGGCTAGTTAGAAGTGAGCACGGAGTTAAAATGGTATCAGACACCGTTGCCAGTTTTGTTTTGCAGCATGTAGGAATCATCACTCGGACAACTGTTTTGGTCACCTGAGAAGTGTCACTACAGGAAGTTAAAATTGGCTCGACAGTAAAACTCTGTTACATGTTTCCATAAAATATCTGTCACTTCCAGATTAAGAAAAATTGAAATTATGGAGCTAGTAATGCTTCAGAGTGTCTATGCTATTTGTGTTCCTTAAAAGAGCTTTACTGAGGGGAAACATTTGCCACTTCTCAGAGTGACTGCCACAGGCCATCAAGGTGCTGTATGTTAGCTCAGGATTGACTTGGGAAGACCAAAATTTCCAGTCCTGAACTTTTAAACTATCATTTCTGTCTCTATATAGACAGCTCCTTTTCTTACCTTGTCTTTTACCATTCTGAATGGGGAGAAAGAATACTGTACTGCAGAAAGTTCTGATACCTGTCTCTCTATCCTCCTTCCTGTCCCAGGCATGTCCAGATCAGCAATGAGTCCGCAATTGACTTCTACAGAAAGTTTGGCTTTGAGATCATTGAGACGAAGAAAAACTACTACAAGAGGATAGAGCCTGCAGATGCTCATGTGCTGCAGAAAAACCTCAAAGCCCCTTGTCTTGGCCAGAACGCAGATGTGCAAAAGACCGACAACTGAACAAAACCCCAACGAACACTTTCTTGCACTTGCTTGTCGCCAAATAAGGAAAGAGAGGCCTCTCGATTTTTTTTTCCTTTTTTTTAACTCCACCCCTTCATCCTTTTAAATTTTTTTTTCTTGACGTCTCTCCAACAAAATGTAATGCTTCTTCCAAGGATTGTCCAATCATGTTTGGGGTTGGTTGGTTTTGGATTTTTTTTTTTTTTTGAGCTCTCCTTTCTGGTTTGTTTTTTGTTTTGGGTTTTTTTGGGGTTGCTTTTTTTTGGGGGGGTGGGAAAAGGTGTGCAGATCTCTTAAGTTTGAGGTGTGGAGGGCTTCAGCAGGTTATCCTGATGACAAGTTTCCTTCAGAATTATCTCTTTCAGTAAGCAGAATGTAAAACCAATGGGGGGAAAAAAGGAAAAGCAATATCTTGTCCTTTGACTCCTACGTTATTGTGTTTTTTATAACCTACAGGGTACTATACTTCCCCCTAACCTTTGAATGTTACTTCAGTACTTCCCACTCTTCCTTTTAATTCCCCCGCCTCAAAAAAGTATGTTTAGTTCTTCCCAGTATTTTTGAGTATGGCTTTTTCCTCCATCTTTTGCTGAGAAGGGTGGGATAATTTACCATACCTTTTCACTCTGCCTGGGCTGATCTTTTAGAATGCTTTTTTAAAATACTCCTCACCCAAGCTGGTGCTACACTTCTTAACTGACTGAGAGGAGGGTTTAGAGTGGTCTTTGTTTTTTTCTTATTTTCATTTACCCAACTCCCAGCAGACTTCTGCCAGAGTAAGAACTAGATCCTGGTGTTGGCAAGAGTAACCTTGTAAAAATATGAATCCTGAGGCAAGACCCTTGCTTTAAAAATGGGTGAAATGCTGTAGGGCTCATTGAGAGTTAGTTTTAACTGTGTTGTTGGGATGGGGAAAGTGACTGCGACCACCTTACCAGCTTTGATCACATAAAGCAAGCACTCATCTCCAGAAAAATTTGTTAGAGCTACTGAATCTGTGGTGACATATCTGAGGTGAGGCAAGGGTTGAGGAAACCAGGCAGCAAGGCTGAGAAGGCAAACACGAATCTGACCCTAATCACATAGCTTTGCAGAGGTCTCCTGGATTTGCTTGGAATTGGCTTGGCTTGCTGTGTTTATGTGCTCCTTCAAGAGGAGGTGGTGAAGAACTGCACAGTTTGCTCCTTTGAAGATTTATTTTCCCCTTTCCCTGTTCAGTGGTAATAATGCAGTTCTCTCGTGAGGGGGTGTTCATGGAGCACCGGAGAAAGCAGCATATATTAGAGCATTTTATGGGTTTGGAAAATAGGCTGACTGGCTTCTTCCTAGTACTGTAACCTCAAAGCTACAGTAAACTCTACTAAGCTCTGCTTTGCATCCTTTCATGCTTTGTTTGCGTGAGTATCAGTGCTCCTTTCTATGCACTGTTGCCAGCAATTTTATGTATGCCAATACAAATACCAACTTGAGCTTGGACTCTTCTCCAAGCACCTAGGAAAGTGCACTGAGCTGAGACAACACCAACCTGCCCCATCCCCCAGGTAGATACTGAACTGCATTCCTTTCCTGTTTCTTTTTTAAAGTTTAAATCCACATCTTGAATTCATCCGCTTTGAAAGCCTCCAACCTACAGTGTGCATTGCAGCATACATCTGGTTAGTAGGTGCTGTCCAGTCATTTGACAGTGACTTGGGAACGATGGATTCCAAGATGGGAGTTTGGTGAGGCAAGGGAAGGCACCCCTCGTTGCACATTATGTGGTCTTTGATAGCTGAGGGGTGACTATACAAGCTGCTCCAGAATTACTACTCCTTTCCCAGAGGTGCATAGTGTTTGTTGGAGTGTATCTTGACAGACCTATGCTGGAAAATGGCTACTTTATTTGCTGGGTTTGCACTAGTTGAGTCTTGGGGATGGGCAGATCACTAACAACAAAAGCCCCTCTGCATGGCCTGAGCACCTGTGTTAGCAGCGCTTGGTGGCACACTCTGGCTAGAAAGATGTAAACGGTTTCCTTGGCCAGAGGCAGCCTAGTTTTGACAAAAGCTTGTTTTTAGTACTGCTAGGACCTGCTTGCACTGGTTATGTTGGCAGTTCCAGCATCTTTCTAGAACAGGATGTATTGAAGCACAATTAGCTTGTCATATGCCAACATAGTTTCCCTGGCCATCTGTAGACAAACCAAGAGAAGTATGTGGAGGGAGAGAGATAGTATTGTATTTGAGGATGTTTGTGCAGCACAGCTGTAACTCAGACCATAGCTGCCTCTGGTGCCAAGCAAAGTGCTCTTCATTCTTCTAGAACTAAGTGGTAAGTGTTTGGGTTGGGTAGATGGGTGTGGGCATATGAACTCTTAGGATTTGCTGTTGTCGTAGGCTTCCACAAATCGGTGTGTTTCACAGACAGTTTTCCTTCAGGTTTAAAAGTATGAGTCTGATGTCTGAACTTACTTGGATTAACCTTTGTTTCTGTCTCTTTTTGCTTTGGGCTGCCATCATTCTATGAATGTATCCCTGAAAACAATTCTTAAAGCTCCTATTCCACAGCAAACCTGCCTCATTGTAACTTCTGATAAAATGTTTTGTAGGAGGTGGAAGAGAGAGTAACCACAAATCTGAGACTCCTTTTCCCAGGCTATTAATCCTGGAAAACGGTTCTTGAATACAAGGTTTAATCTAAATCGTGTAGAAAGTTGTATTCCCTGTACATGGAAAAGGGCAAGTGAAGGTCAGTCTGGATGACAAACAGTTGTATCTTATGAGTATATCAGCCGTGTTGAATGTGGGAGGAGAATGCTGTATCTTAGTGCGATTACCAAGAGACACTGAAATTGTGTGAAGTATGGGCTTACTGCAAAGAACTTCAGTTACTTTGGTTGTTGCTGCAGCAGGACCTCCTTTTAGCTTGAAAATAACAGCTTATGAACAACTAAATTTTTTAAAAGTTGGGAACTTCAGTGGTGAGGGAAAAAAACCCACCAGCACTTCCTGTTCTGGATGAAGATCTAGCAAGAAAAGTGTATGCAACTAACAGCTTTAGAATGTAAATTGTGTATATACGAGTTATTCCTGAATCTCTGCAACTGGTTTTGTCATACATCAGTTGAAGTATGAAGATACTATATACAAAAAGACACCTACTAGAGGAAACCATGGTACAGGGGAAAAAGAATCATCCAGGAGAGATATCCCTCATTTTTGGGAGGGGGGAGAGAATTTATTTTGTGTATACAGAAACTGGCTGAGTTTACATGATGCAGCTAATGGTTAAACCTGCCAACTAAATATGACATACTGTTACAATTGAAACAAACTTATGTGATATTTCATTAAATCTTGATGGTGCCCTGTGTCTAGTACAAATTTGATCCCCCAAATTGTTTTATTCTCCCCCATGTTGTAATCCAGGATCAGCTGCTATGCACAAAGTCTGTGTTTTGTAAAGTGTTTGCTGACTTGGATGTTTCTTTTGAATCTGCAAATGCTTCTTGATTAATTTGAGTAAGACCACCCGTGGTCTCTTGAGTTAAGATTTAGTCAAAGGTATGCTGTATGCAGTTTAAAGATGCATTCTCAATGTTACAAGTTAAGTTGCAGGGGGAGCAAATTCTTTACAATAAGATGGTCCATTTTTAATCTATATCATTGCCCTTGTTGTACATCAGGAGCATGTTTTTGTTTTTCTCAAACTCTTTAGAAATACTGTTCAGAATAAACGTGCACTATTTGAGTTATGTCATTTATGACTTGTCGTGCATTTTTTTGCAGTCCAGCTGTTACCCTCTGAAATCAGATACAGAATATTCCTCAGATGTTTCATAAACTGTGTAACTCGGAAGATTTCTAACATAAACTGTGAGTTGGGCTGCTGTGATGAATGCCATGGGTGCCTGACAACTGAAGAGAGTGGGGTCTGTCTGTTTGTTTTCCCTGAAGTTATGAGTCTTCAGAAATCCTCTGTCTTGTGGGGTGGGAAGGAGGAGAGGAAGAGGGACTGTCCTGGCATATTTTTGAAAAAAACAAACCAGGCATCAAGAACTCTGTGTTTTGGGCTTTATAGGTTAAATGTTTTAAAGTATTCAAATTAATTACTAGCTATTGCAAATCTTGACAGCAATGTTTGAAAAACTATGGTCTGTACCTGTAAAAGTAGCTGGTTTTAAGATGCAGCAAGAAGTACTCTTCCATACTGATTTTTCTTAGGAAAGTATTTAAGTAAAACTTACCTCTCTTAACTATTCCAGCCACTTCTGTTAAAGCCATTTTTTTGTCTGTAGTTTCTTTCTGCTCCTTTCCTGCTTTGAAGTGTCATTTACGAAGTCATAAAGTTGCACTGTGGTATGGTATCTGGGGAAAAAGAAATGTTACCCAGATATTCTATATTCTGTTCATATGAATATTCTATCTGCTTATTTAAGTTTCTCCAGAAACTGCTTTATCAGTAGATGGAGTCGCTACATTCGTTAGGCTAGCATACAAAAGCAAAGCTCAGGCTCTGAAACTTATCAGTGCTATTGGGCTGCTGCTACCAGCGGTCTTCCCTGACCTCTGCCGGAGGGCCTGGGAGGCACGGATGGAGATGAACTGCAACCAGGAGCGCAACCTTCCTCACTCTGGCCTCACCCACAGCTGCAGAAGCTGGAAGACGTTTGTTCCACTTAAACTGCTGCAGCTGTTCTCCAAACCACTTAGCTTTTAGTGATCTCAGTCATGTTTCTTTCCTTCTCCATGCTCATCCCGGTCACCGCTCTAACAGCCTGTACAGTTTTAGACAATTCACTTACTCCTTTACAGGGAAACTAGCAAACACCCTGATCCTTTGTGTTGCTCTTTCCCAAAGCAGTGCTGGTTCTACAGGCAGTTCCATTCCCCTCACTGTATTCAAATCTTGATTATTTACAGGGTCCTTGTAATGACTTATGGTGCACTATTGTCTCTTAGTTATAACAGTTTGCTTTTTTTGTTACTGAGATGATTATTTAAAGAACAGTTAACACAAGGATCTAGTAAGCAAGTGGTAAGTCATTCACTTCACATGAAAAACTGGGATTGTTGGTTTTTTCCCCAGTGTGTACATCACCCTATTTACCTGTGCTGGATATAATTTGCTGTTACAGTGCCCAGTCACTCAACATTTGAAGGTTCACCTGTCATTCATTATTCTTACTTCCTTGACTAACCTCCAGCAAATTTTCACCTCGCTGTACTTCCTTTTTTAAGGACTTCCTTTGACTCCACTGCTGACCTCCAACTAGCATGAAAACTGATCTTTTATTCTATGCCCTGGGATTTCTGTCTTTTAATCAGTTCAGTGTCCCTGTGAGGATAGTATCCTCCGATCCTGCAGTAGCTTAAATTACTTAAGAGCTTTTGGACCAGGCTCTTTTATGTGAAGTCCTTTTGCATATCTACCAAACCAATCTGTCAGCTGAGTGCTGTAATCTGTTTCTGGCAATATTACTTTTCTTCCCATAGGGGTTCTCCAAATCTATTCAGCCCATCTAGTCCAGATACTTTGTATGGGACACATGACTCTTGCTCACTGTTGCCTTACATCCTTTTCTCTTGCCCCTAAAGAGGCATCAGTTAAACCAGATGATGGAAAGGTTACTCTATCCCTCTCTCTTTATCCTGCCTTCTTCCCTCCTCCCCAGTGCTTTAGTACTGTAAAAGCATTCAGTTTTACTACCTTTTTGCCTAAAGGCATTGCGGCAACACCAGCTCAAGCTCCGTAGGCTGCTTAGCTGCCAGCTTGCTTTCGCTCACTTGCATGTATATGGCCCATGGTCCAAGAAACTCCTGCACCTGGGGAAAGATGCACTGACCTGTCTTCTGATTGCCTTTCTATCAGCTGCTGTTATCACATCATACACACTTAGGCCATTACTGTTCACTGAATTATTGAATCCAAACCTGCACTACCACCAAGTATTATGCCTTCCTTCAAAAAAAAAAATGCACTTAAGTTGTTCTTGGCTAAGACTACCTAATATAAAGCTGCAGAAACTCTTCCTTTTGACCTGTCACACTAGCAGCAAATCATCTCATCTACTCAATGGAAAGCTTTTCTAAAGATTTCTGCAAAACCTGTTAATTTGGGGTTTTTTTAAGCTATCTCACCATATAATTGCTAGTCTATATTCACTACCGGAGGCAGGCTACTGATATTCAACAATTTCCTGTTATATATGATTTCACCAGTGAACTTTTGCCACCTGCTGGATTTTTGCTGCTGTATTTCCAATATCTAACACTGTATGGGTAATCTGAAGATTTAAGAGAAGAAACACTCCAGGGCACAACAGAGTGACAGAAGGTAACCTTCGATTTGCTGCTTTGAACAGGGGCTGCCTTTTTAGTGAAAACGTTCACTGAAAAAGCACACTACCTTTTGAAAGAAAAAAAGAAAGTAACTCAGTTTATATTGACAGAAGTTGACAGAGCACAGGTTTTTTTGGATTTCATTTGTCCTCCAGTTAGGTTGTGTCATCTCAGAACTAAAAAATAGGAAAATTGTGAAGTTGCTATTTACAGTAACTTTAGAAGTTCTCTGTCATAACAGGTAGGGCCTTAAATTTTCAAAGCTGGCAAATGGTTCTTCCACTTAATGTCAGCTGCGAGATTATTTTGCAAGTGGCAGCAATTCAGAATGAAGTGTTTGGAGTTTGGTTGTTGTTGGTTTTTTACATTTAATTGTTACTATGACTCACTTCAGTAGCAGAAAAGTTCTTAGACACTGCTTCAGCAACTTGGCCCTGCTCTGTATTATATATTTTAGGAGAGTATATGGCCACAAGATCCTTTCTGGGGAAGAAGGCATCTATGTTTTCCATAAAGCCCAAACATCAGAGCTCTGCCTTTTTAGGTTGTCTCAGAGACAAGAGGCTTTGCAACTCCGGTATCACCTATAGGTGAGCAGAAATATGAAATGTTTGAAAAGAGTTCCAGAAAGTAACTATTGAACAACATCTATGGAAGGAAACTACTGAGGCTGGAAATGGGAGGCTATCTTATTATGACTAGTAATTGAATTAGAGAGGTGTTAGCAGGAAACACGAACTGAGGTAATGGGGAATTGTTAATGATTCAGAGTCCCTAATTTAACTGAAGAAGCAATGCTTTTCTTAACCTCTGATTTAATTAATGAGGAAGACAGATGAAGGGTCTTACTCCCTGGAACTAAATATAAGCAGTGTGTCATAAAGTTTGTATTGAAACAATGGATTCTGTAAAAGAATGATGGAAAAAAAATACCAGCCACAGAAGTTGGTTGGGCCCCTAATAAACAGCTAGCTGCTATTTATGATTTAGAAAATCTTTAGCCAGCTGCCTCTCTTTTAATCTTAATTCTTTTCCAGAACTTTGATGCAGGGAAAGCAGAGCAGTATTTCAAGGTATAAATGTTATTATCAGTGAGGAACGGACATCACCTCTTTAGCCAGCTGCCTCTCTTTTAATCTCATTCAAGGTTCAGCCTCTGCCAACAGCCACTTCCTAGAGTTTCCTTTTTAAATGCCATCTCAGTCGTGCTGCAATTCTGACAGAAAAAAGAAGTATATACACGGTTATTTTTT
>NW_009618139.1:0-710 GCF_000690535.1 Cariama cristata | reverse complement strand
CCTGGGAGGGAAGCGAGCCAAGCAGCCTACTGAGCTTGGTCCCGGCTGCTATGAAACTTACAGGCACTACAAGGGAAAAAGAAAAACCCCATAGGATATGGTGCAGGGAGTTGGGAACATGCGAGCATCTATTAAAACGAAGGTTCCCCGCCGTGTGGCAGCAGTAAGGCAAATGGCAGGGATGGTGGAGCAATGGACAGTCCCCCACCCAGCGTGATCAGTGCACCGCGGCACAGTACCAAGTATTGTCACCACGGCTGGAGAGGTCCTCAGAAGTACGTCCTGCTCTTGTAACGTGCCCCATCCCAGACTGCCGGCCCCCACATCCGCAGTGATGCACCATGGCTTTGGCTTCAGCCAGGGCACATGCTACCCTCACCTCCCAATATTCAGGGCACATCCAGCACACACAAGAACAGTCGTGTCGTTCAGGCCCAGTATATTTAGGATAGGAGTGAGATTCCCTTAAGAAAAATCTTTGCTGCTAGCTTTCAAAGCGTAGCGTGTCATGATCAGGAGATAAATGAGGGTTGCTTAGGGATTACAGCTTAGGGATGCCGTGGTCACTACTGTTGTAATTGCCAGAGTCTTAATTTTGTGTAGCTGTGTGTCTTTTGTGTTTGGCAATAGGAATTTGGGAAGCAGGAGCCTTAGCAATGTTTTCTAAATCTTCTCCCACCCCACCCTGCACCCCAGAAAGTTTTCGTGTT
>NW_009618138.1:5679-30459 GCF_000690535.1 Cariama cristata | reverse complement strand
TTTATTTATTTTTTTTTTTTAAATCTCAGTGGCCTCTGGTGAAGGGCCTGTCCCCAGTTAAACTTTCCTCCTCTCTCTCCATGCTCTTTCCCACACGCTGGAAAATAACCCTGGATGGTTTTGTGTGAGCCGCTTCGCGTTTAGTTCTTTGAAATCTGCCATCTTCTTTGCAGTAACAGAGAACGGTGCTCGTAGCTGATTCTCAGCACAAGGGGTGTTAACGAAAGATCATGCTTTCTTTACTGTTTTTTTTCTTCCCATCCCCGGTTTTTGGGGAGGTTTGTGACTCGCTGCGTAGTTAAACGTTTTAGGTTTTACCACGGAACGGTGGTTAATTTATGGGGTAATCTAGTTGTGGGTTACGTGTGTTATTACTTAGAGCCCAAATTGTACTACTGCAAACCGATTGTTGTCAAACACGGACGGTCGGAGTAGAATCGTGGTGTCTTTTTACCACCGCTTCCCAAATTATCTTGGTTAAGAACGGTGTGCCACTGTCAACAGGCAAGCGTGATTTCAGACTTTGCGCTCGCCGTCATCTTTTAAATTGTAAGACTCTTGTGCTGTTGTTACTTCTGTTCGGTAACGTAGGTAATTCCATGTAAGGTTGTTGAAATAGCTATACCGCCCTATAAAACTAAACGTGTTTTCCTACGGCGGCATCGTGATAAGTAGGCAACTTGTCCTTCTGGCCCTCCTCTTATCTTGGCCGGATTGCGACTGGAAGGATTTTCTTCTTCCTTTGCATTCATGAACCTCTTTTGATTTGCTTGTTGCATAAGCATGCGTGTTTAATATTGATATAGAAACTTTATTTCAAAGAGCTGAAGCCTACAGAGGAGCAGTAAGTGTCTCAAACTGATTAGAATTCCTTTTTTAAGTAGATGCCTCTTTACATAATGCATTCGAGCGCAGCTAGCACAATAGGGATGTGAGTTTTGAGAGGTATCAACAGATTTAGTGGAGAACAAAGGTGCTGAGAGCAGATCGGTCGATCCTGGTGAGGAGCAGCCTTCGCCGTGCTGTTGTTAAGGTCCTGCTGGAATTCTAGGACTCTGTTTTCCTACGTTGTTAACCTTGTGAAAAACTCTACTTTTGGTTGGGGCTGGAATTTTCCATGCTTGCTTTGCCCAGAGGTGATTTTTTTTTTTTTTAAGCTCTAACAAATGCAGAGAACATTATCCCTGTGCAGATTACAATAAAGAACAGATGTTATCTAATACACCTATTGCTAGGCTATCGAAACATTACGTACGAGTTGAAAAATCACACCACTTCTGCCTGAGCAAGGTTTGACTCTTCCTTTTATTGCTCGGCGTAGCCACAATTGTTTCCTCTGTTTGTGAGGTTGTGACAAATTACTATTTGCCCTTGTTGAAGGAAGCCTTCTGCGAGAAGATGGGTCTTGCAGGATACTCTGAGGAAGAGTTCGGTTCAGCTTTCCTCTGTCCTTCTCCGGCAAGAACTCCCACCACCTTCTGCTTTGTGAGCGTAGTCTCTCCTCCCGTTCCCCGGTTTTCATCCCCTCCTTACCCCCCGGGTGCTAGGATGAGGAGGGGATGACCTCTTGCTTGATGGGACATCAAGGGTGCCCTCTCGGAGGTGGAGGTAGCGCGAGGTGCCTGGATCTGTGTTGTGGAAATACAGATCCAGTTGTAGAGGAGTTTGCTGCCCTTCCCACGCTCGCGGTGTAACGTGCAGTGGTCTCCTTTCTCTGACCATACAGAAACCTCTGTTGAAGAGAGGAGGGTTTTTTTTCAGCTGTCTGCTTTCTCAAAGATAAAAAAAGTAGGGAGAGGGAAGGGGAACCAAAATGCAACTTTCTAGGATTTAAAACATGTGCGTATGTGGTCACATCAGCATAGTAGCACTACCTTTTTTCATCGTGTCCTGACCCCCAGGCATTCAAAGACAAGATACAGATTTACATGTGTGTTTTGCTGTTGTGTTAATTTCTTGAGCGAGATTAAAAAACCTGGAACCTTACGCGGGAGAAATGTTTGCTCCGTTTACAGGATCAATCTGTTGGGTTTGTAAAGTGCTTTTGAAAGCAGTTGAAGTGCACAGGTGGAAGCTTGAGAGGAGTAAAGATGCTGAGAGCTGCAGTTGGGCACCTACATCAGCTCAGTTGCTTTCACAAAGAAATGGCTCCTCATACTTTTTATCCGTGGATATATGTGAAGATGAAAGAGTTGCCACTCAGAGCTGTCTTAAAACTCTTCTCCAGTTCTTTTTATGCTGTCGTGTGTGTGAAATTTTCGTAGCTGCTGACAGCGAGATGAGCAGAATTGATACTGATGATTCAGATAGATACACGCACAAAAATAGTATTCTGGGGAATGTTAGCTCTTACTGTACAGCACAGCGCGAGTGTAGTACCTGCTTAGTACTCTTTCTCTTGCTCTTTAATGCTAATTGTTCTTCTGTCTACAAACATTTTGTTCCTGTTCAGCCTTTGGGCAAGTAGATAATAAGTCTAATGTGCTGGAAAGTATCTGCAGTTTAATCACTTATTCAT
Organism: Cariama cristata; assembly: GCF_000690535.1. Lineage (NCBI taxonomy): Eukaryota > Metazoa > Chordata > Aves > Cariamiformes > Cariamidae > Cariama > Cariama cristata. The sequence continues at coordinate 27,941 of NW_009618138.1, read as the reverse complement.
ATCTTCATCAAATCACGAGCTGCCTTTTGTTTTATTGGTTTATGGATTTTTTTCTTTATCATGTTTATCATAAAACTTCTACCACTGCATTATTAAACAGCAAAACTCTGTAGTCGTGTTTTGGTGGTTAAAAACTCTCAAAGGTAGATGCGGCTTTTCTGACATCTTTGTATTTGTCTAATTTTGGAGGCAAGAGCTTATGCAAGAGCCTTTCTTGTCCTTTATTCATGTGAAATGTTCTAGCAAGATGTCAATTTGTACATTATTCTAATTAGCCAGTTCGCTAGCATCGCGTTGCTGCCTGGTATCAAAATGCTGGAAATCTGTGACTGGGATGGCTCTTACTGGTAAATTGTGCTCCCGGAGCATCAGTGGCAGCTTCAACCAACCAATTCTTGGGTTTTTTTTTTTCCCCATGATGTATTTTTTCTAAAAGTTATTCATATTTGCAACTTGGAAATATGATTTTGGTCATTAGGGGTTTGTTTTTTTTTTTTTGGCATTAATTCATTTCCCTCCTCACCCCAGTATATGACTTCCCAGAACTGCAAGCTGTACATCTTTCCTTTTGACATCGTATGGCACCGTAGGCCTTGATCTGGCTGTGGTCTTTCTTTGGTACTGCAATATACATGTTTTTATTTTTCTTTTTTACTTGGAAGCTCAGATGTTATGAGCTGCTTTTTTTTTTTTTTTTGAAGCTCATAGTGGTAATAGTCATTGAAGTCATGGCTCATCGCAAAGGATATTCTGCCTGCCAATTTGCTGACTTGCTTAGACCCTTCTACAGTCTGTTACAATGGATAATGGCCAAGTTATCTTAAGATTCATAGCATAGATAGAAATGCTATATCGTACCTAGTGAATGCCATTAGACACGCTTACTTGCCTTACGTTATCGTCTTTAGCATCCCTGGACACATCTGTAACATCAGCCCTTACGCGGATATACCAGTACTAGAAATTCTCAGGCTTATATATTTATGTGCATCATAGAGTTTTTGCGCAACTGCTACTAAAAATCTGTGTTCGTATTATTTAGAATAGAGTAGTTCAGTCGGAAGGGACCTATAACGATCATCTGTTGATCACTGGAAATGCTCTAAGGTGCCACAGGACTGTTACCTGATCACTTTGTATAAAAGATGGCAAATCTCTCTCAGTCTTGCTGTTTAAAGGCTTCCTGAGGCGCGCGTGTGTCATCTGTGTACGTCTTAGCACGTGTAGAATCTTTTTTCTTTGACTTTTAACTTTGCAGACTGGTTGGATTTCCATCAGAACTGTTTCTTTCAGGCTGCTGGTGCTCACGGTTGCAAATCTATCTTGCCTTCTTCCTTCACTGCTGACCTGTCGGTGTATGCTGCGTGTTCCCCTGTTTTATCAGCCTTCCCCACCAGCAGCTCAGGACCTTCGGCGCCGTGTCTGTATCCGGAACCTCTTCTCTGAGCTGATCTGCAAGACTGCTTCCCTTTCTCCGTCAAAAGCTTTCCAAAGGACCGTTGCTGCCCTGACACCTGCAGGAACTATTTTTCCAATTGTGCCAAGGCTTTACTATATTTTTTTAACTTTTTTTTTTTTTTCCTTTAAGCGCAGCACTTCGTAATTCTTAGCATCTTAGTTTTTTTTAAAACAAAGTATTGCATGATCATTCCTAATCACACTACTCCTCCTGTAATTTGTTCTGCAAACAATGGAGTCTCCAAGAGTCTCAAGTTGTCTCGTTTGGAAAATACCTAGTTTGCTATAGAAACTTAAGGAATAAAATATATACTAAGAAAGTGACATAGAGGGGATTTTGGCCTTTTGCCCATATCTTAAAGTAATTATCCAGTGGCATTTGGACTGTCACATTTTTAGACTGAGATTCTTGGTAAATTTGATCCCTCCACAGCTGCCGTTGGCTTAAACCCTACTGTAAATGAATAGGGTAGTGTATCATATCAGCGTCGGGCCTGGATTGACCGTCTTGCCCAAGCTGTTGGATTGCTGATTGCCTGGATCATATTCCTTTGGGTTACGTCCCTGACTTCCAGCTCCATCCGTAACGACCTGGTTTGTCCGCGTAAGCGTATTATTTCCTTTTCTTGTTTGGGATTGATCGTTCTCCCCATGTTGCAAAGTGCGGCTTTTGTGGGAGGAGAGGGGGAAGCTAAGCGACTTGTGAGTGTAAAAAGTATTCATTTAAGGTTGTTCTTAAGATGTAGAAAGGAATGGGGGTTCTTTTTAAGAGATCTGGATTTGTAACTTGTCAGCAAATTTCAACCGCGTTAGAGTATTGGAAATGGGAATTGTGTGGAGGAAGGGATTTTTCACACAAGTTTCAAAATTTGCTTGGCTGAATGGCGAGGGCACACGGACGGGGGTTTAGGTGAAGTCTTTGTAGTTTTTTAGCAGCCCCTGCTGTTACGTCTCGGTTGAGCTTCTGTACGACTGTAGTAATACCTCGGTAAAAGCAAGGAAATCAAGTTTCTGTGTTTTTTTTTCTGATCGTGAAAAGCAGAAAAACTTTTTGCTCTTTCTAAAGCCCTTGTACCTTCTTCAGACCGTGCGTGTGTGTCTGCCTACGTCCGTATGCGTCTGCTTGCTTTTTTTGATGAAGAATTTCACACTGAAGTATACCTCAGCGACTCTCGGGCCTCGCGTGAGGCTTTCCAAATGATTGTATCTCTTAAATACCTAGTATGCTGCCTGAAGAGTTGCAGCAAATATTTGGAAGTTGTGGCTCACGCTGTTTTTGTTACCCTTGGTTTTTGGCATGTAAAAGCACTTGTTCTTAAGTCGTGCTAGCTTATAATGCTGTCTTGCTGGTGCAGCTGAAGAGATACTGGCAAACAAGGTGGAATATTAATCTTCTGTTCCATAAATACATTGATTATCCCTTTGGGTGAGATCCCATCTGCTTTTTGTACTTTGCTCTTTTTTTTTTTTTCCTAGTTGATCAGGAGCACCTTTCTGCCACAAATGGGAATGGTCCCCTGGGGCTTCGAGCTAGCTTTTGCAGAAGATGCTGGACATTAAACCCGGTCTCCGTTTTCTAGTCACGCTAGTAAAATGATCGCTGCTTTGAGAGAGAGGACGTAGCAGTTGATCTGAGTGGAATAGTTTGAGTCAGTGCGGTGCTTGTTTTGCTTTCCTGCCCTTAAGATAAATGTAAGTGCAATGAGGGCACCAGTGTGACAGCTCAGTAACGTTACTTCCACGTAGATAAGTCAATAATGTATTTGATTTTAGTTATATGAGGCAGCATGCTGTTACAGACGCCTATGTTTTTAGAATCTATTTATATTGTTCAGGTAACCATTTCTGGCAGAATTATCCACAGACATGAAAATGAAGCATGTGGCACCAGTGTTGCATTTTTAATTGTAGACAGCTGCTTCATGTTTTGAATTTCATTGCACAGGCTAAAGAGCTACATCCCCCTTCAGCACGGCAGCCACGGGGATGTATGGAAGAATTACGGTATTTGTTCAAGTCTGCCTCAGTCTTGAAGGCAGACTTTCAGTTAATGGTTACTTGGCAGTTCTCCGAGATAGTAGCGTGTTTGCTACAGATCATCAAAGGTGTTTTTAATTACCTGGCAGTCTTAACTCCTTTTGTCTTTCAGGTTTATCTCCTCTTCAGAGAATCTTATTCTTGTTCCAATACTTAGATTATCACAGAACACTAGTTGTCGTTGACTTGTTTTGTAACGTACCTGTTAATACTTGGTTATTGAAACGAATTACTTGCCGTAACATAATGGGGTGCTTCTCGATAATTTTGTAACTTGTTAACGTTTTACATTAGCTTGTCCCATTTATTTTTTATTTCTGTGTTCTGCTCACTTCACACTATAGCAAAAGGCAGAGAAATACCTTTTTGTTCCTTGGTAGGCGAAGCCGAGAGCTTCACTACAAGCGCCGTCTCCTGCTTTTCTCATGATCTCTGTCTCTTCTCTCTGTCCCTTTTTCCTCCCCAAAGCACTCTCTCACCCATTTTTGTTTCCATGAAATTCCCGAGTAGAGGCAAGTAAGAACATCTTGGCTCAACGTATTTGGCCCTACCTATTTCACTCGAGATCTGAGCTTGAGGTGTAGTGTGGGATCACCTGCTTGGGAGGCGTGCTAAGGAATGAATTTCAATTCCGTGCTCGCATCAAGTAAACGTTAAATCACACAAGCTTGCTGTTGTTTTGCAGAACATCTAGCACTCCGTGTCTGAGGACACGCTGGAACCTTATCTTCAAAGGCTATCTTCTAAAAATATAACGCATTAAGATTGCATTTTGCTTTTATTTGCACATATGAAAGTAATATAGTAAGAAGGTGTTAAGGCACCTCTTGAATGTGTGACTCAGTCAAAGATAGGCTTGTAGAGCTGTTTTGTGAGAAACTAAATTTGAGGAACATAAAAACTTGGCTTGTCTGCAAAATATAGTAATGCTTCTGATGTTTCAGAAGAAATACCTCACCGCGTTTATCAATATGTGCCGGATTGATAGCCATTGACCTCACCCCCTTTTTCTGGGGATCAAAGTTGCAAGATTAAATCCAGGATTTCTGTAGAGAGGACTTCTAAAGGGAGGCTCCCGAATTATCGTGCAGTTATGCAGCGACAGCGTGTAACGGTATTCAAAATCCTAAACAAGTGGCCCGGCTTTCAAAAGTGCTGAACAGTCAGAAGCTCCTATTGAGCACAGTGGCAGCTGAGGGGTGACTCAACATTTCTGAAGATCATTCCACGTAAATAAGGATTTATTTGCTTGATCTTAGTCTTCCGAAAGTCAGCAAGCAAAATTCTCATTCATGGTTTTAGGGGTGAAGATAGAAGCTGCGTGTTTAATTTTAAGCATCTCTATTTCAAGCTCTTTTGGCTAATAGCTTTATCAAGTCACTTATTTATGATTACTTATGCATATCTATCTGGGATGCTGTTTCATATTTGAGGAAAATGATGTTCTATTCTGTTTTAGCTGGCAAGCTTTTATGGATTTAGGCGAGCGCGAGTTGCCATGGAGAATGACTGGCAGGTTAAGCTTGACTTTTAAAAGAGGCTTATTGAGTTGAAACGCAAAAAAACCCTAGCATTGAGGGAGAAACTCTTAATAGCTAGGTAAAATGATCTTACTCAAACTTTTAGGTAGTTGTTTTCCTTTGGGAGAAATTAGGTCCAGAAGCATCCTTACAAAAGAAGAAAAGTATTGAAAATGGAAGGGGGGAAGGATTTGCGATGTGGTTTTTCCAAGTATACCGAAGCATGCTGTATTCAAGGTGAAATTAGAGAAGATATTAAACAGGGAAGACTTTGTTTCCTTATATAATTGTGCTGGGTTTGTCTTTCAATATTCCTTTTACAAGAAGGGAAGCCATGCATTCACACTGTAATTTATGTGATGCTTTACCTTTCTGATTTGACATCCCACTCTTATTTTTGTGCAACGCATTTGTTTCCAATAAATAGCTGCTACTACTGTACCTCTAATAACATGGAAAATTCCAGTGCAGTAACAGGTCTTTGACTGGATGTGTTCCTCAGATAACGTGAACAAACTTTTTTCCTTAACTATTGAAATCAAATATAGTTTATTTACATTGCAGAGAACAAGATGTTAGTTTCAGAAAGGCTCCTATTTTAAGCTTACTCAGAAAATGTAAGTGTAGTAAAATCACTTAGATGTATTTACTGCCGGTGTCTTAAGAAAGTCAGACCACGTAGTTGGTAGCGCGATGTTGGTGGATGACTACCTGAAGCCAGAGCTGCTTGAAGAACCAAAGCAGCTTTTTGACAACGTTAGACTCCTTTTCTATGAATGCACAAATCCCGTTGTTATAAAGCAAGATAAAGCGTAGTGATTAGCTCGCTCAGAATTAAGAAAATCAGACCAGCTCTTCTTCTAATTTGTGAATAAAAGGAAGCTTCAAAAGGATACGGTCTGCTGGTGTTGAGAAGAACGACTTCATGACCAGAAACCACTGCAGGTCCTTATCAAATGGAGTTTAAAGACCAAATGTGTTAGGAGGGACTTATTCCTTATCTCCTATTTAGCGTAATGGAGGCAGTTCTGTGAGACAATTTGGAAGTGCTTTTTTAGCGGCTTCGGTTGATTTATCTTGATCCAGAAGAAGCTGGATCCAAACAAGTAAAGACAAATGTGCCAGTTGGGATTTTCACGTATAAAGATACATAAATCCTAATGTGCGTTAAGCTAACGGCCAGGTACAACTTTTGCCTTTCTGATTAGCCAGGAGAAATCGAGTTAGTCTGAGGTCAGAACGTAGCTGAACTATTTGAACAGGAGTATTAAATAAAGGTGACGGATGATTCTGGTGTGCATTCATGCTTCTTCACTGTTCAAATTTTGTTCAAGTCAATGCCCCTTGATTCCCGCTCAGTATTTTCACTTGGTTTCATCCTACTAGTATGAAACGTAGGAAATGATTGTCACCGTTCTCCTTTTCCTGATTCAGAGCCTGTTCATCTAATAATCCCTGCCTTTCTATATGTACATACTATGTGTACATGTATATAAAGTATAGTCTTTATTTAAATATTGTTACTAGGGGAGAAAAAAAAGTCTTATATCTAAAACTGTGCAAGCAGTGTCTTAAGCATGTTTTAGCTATCATGGGACAAGCAATGCAGTTTTTTCATGTGCTTTTAATATCCTGCACTTAGCTTGAAAATAAAAGAAGCAAAAAGCCACAGACTTCCTTAGAAACATGATCTGCAATTTGTTAAAAACAATTCTAATGTAGATATTTTTTCCTCCTAGGTTTTACCAAGAGACAGTACATCTAACACTTAACTTGGATCATCTCTTGTTCATCAGCTTGAAAATCATAACAGCCCCCAAAACTGACATTTGATCTGAAAGAAAAAGCTGTGACAAATGGACAATATGTCTATTACTAACACGCCAACAAGTAATGATGCTTGTCTGAGCATTGTTCACAGCTTGATGTGCCATCGACAAGGTGGAGAGAGTGAAACTTTTGCAAAACGCGCAATTGAAAGTTTAGTTAAAAAGCTAAAGGAGAAAAAAGATGAATTGGATTCTTTGATTACAGCTATAACCACAAATGGAGCTCATCCTAGCAAGTGTGTTACAATACAGAGAACGCTGGATGGGAGGCTTCAGGTTAGTACAAGTGAAAATCAGATGTTTTCCTCCTAGTGAAGCTGGAGCAGAAGTGAGTGACACAGGATCCTAGAGCGTTGAGGAAGAGTAGCTCTTCTGTTGCATCCCCCCTCGTCCCTGTTTGTAGGCATGTTTTGTGGCTGGAGCTCTGGACTGCTGCAGTGGTTGATTATTTTTTTTTTTTAAAAGGAGCAGAAGGCGTTGGATCAGCCGTTCTAAACGAGCGTGTGTGTGGCAGTAAAAAGCAGGGTCACGTAACAAATTCGGCTGTTTATCCTGGTATTTTCACTACAAGCTTCTGTTAGCTCTGTGTTGGTCAGCAGTGTGAAGAAAGACCTATGATCCCTTGCTAAGGTACTCCAAGGAGTCTGCACTGAGGATTATGTTAGCCTTATATCGTCAGTACTCAGTACCTGTATAGCTTGGGTTGCGATTTCCTTGTTCCAGGACAGATGTCATGTTTGCTGGCTAGCTTTCTGTCTACCCTAGAAGCATTTTTGATTTTTTTTTTTTTCCAGTATAATGGATTGGCATTCTTCTACTTGTAAATTCCTTATAGCGTAGCTTAGTGCCTCGTTCCTCTTCTTCTGGGACAAAGCTCCTTCATCATCCATGGTGGGGAAGGTGACCATACATACTACATTAAGCACAAATTCTGCTTCTGCCATTTTGTATCCAGTATTTTTTCTTAAGAATCACAGTGTTGACTTAACCGTAGCAAAACCCTAATAGAAATTTATTTCTGTTGAGTACAGAGCTTGGGTAAACTGTACACCATCTTTTTTTTTTTTTTTTTTTTTTTCATATTTTGGTGATGGAGAGAGGTTGTGGTGGTGTTTGTCCTCTCCCAGCTTTGCTCCTCACTAAGTAAAGGGCGGGCACTGTCTTGCTACTTTCCCAATCAACTTTTGTGTCTAACTTTTTAGGTGGCTGGTCGCAAGGGATTCCCTCATGTGATTTACGCTCGTCTTTGGAGGTGGCCTGATCTTCATAAAAATGAACTCAAGCATGTTAAATATTGTCAGTATGCTTTTGACTTAAAATGTGACAGTGTCTGTGTAAATCCTTACCATTATGAGCGTGTAGTATCGCCTGGCATCGGTAAGTAGACTCTTGATTTTAAATGGAACAGTGGGAATAGAATGTAAAATGTTTTCTTTCTGAGTGTAGACAATACAGACCTAAATTAGAAACATTAACTTTTAATGATTTAATTCTAAATTACTGTTACATACTCTTGTCCATCTTCTTAATGGCATTACTTTTTTACCTTTATTCCAAACTTGAAAGAACAGTTTGTGGCTTTTGTTTAAGCCTTTCTGTTGGCTTTGCACACAGTTCTTACAGTTAATGTGTATCCTAGGAATAACTTGGCATTGGGACTTGTGTTGTGATGGAGGGGGTAGAGTCTGTAGTACTAATTTGTAAAGGCATATAAACTTAATGTTCAAACATCGTTGAAGATCTCTCTGTATGTAATCCTTCACGTTCTCTTTTCTTTTTCTTCTTTTTAAAGATCTCTCAGGACTGACACTACAGAGTTCTGGTAAGTAGTTCCGTTTACTGATGCGTTTCTGTGAGCGCAAACTGTGTTAAACTCTTCAATATGTACACAGTTTATTCGTGTGTATCTCCTTGGGAGAGAATGTAGAGAGCAGATGGAAATGCATTTATCTCTCCGGTTTTGGAAAACCAACGAAGTAGCGTATGAGAGGCGAATATTGATAAATTCTTTAAATTGAGGCTTCAGCTCAGCTTGTAGGTGTGTTCTGTTTTCATTGCCTGCAACTTATAAACCCCAACAAAAAAGGAAAACCAAAAACCTCACTGTTGAATGCTGCTAATTAAAAAAAAACAACCAAACACCCCAAAACACATGCACCTGTATGAAATATTGATTAATTTGGAAAACCAACGAAGTAGCGTATGAGAGGCGAATATTGATAAATTCTTTAAATTGAGGCTTCAGCTCAGCTTGTAGGTGTGTTCTGTTTTCATTGCCTGCAACTTATAAACCCCAACAAAAAAGGAAAACCAAAAACCTCACTGTTGAATGCTGCTAATTAATAAAAACCAACCAACCAAACACCCCAGAACATGTGCACCTGTATGATATACTGATTAATTGAATTGGGAATAATAGATACTTATGATTTAATAAGTAGTTTAACAAGAAGATAATAGAAGTTCTGTAATTGATATGCAGTTGTCTGAAGCAGTCTTAATATTCTTGCTGTCCCTGAAACCTGGGAGAAATAGTATGTTAAATGTCCATTGAACATTATTCAGAAATCTGAGATTGTGCAGCTGGTAACTGCTTTATTTCAGAACTGAATTTGTTTTCCTTCCAGAAGAAATTAATAGAGAAGAAAATTTGGGTAATCCAGTGTTTTTAGCACATTATTAGAAGCATTCAAGCAAAAATGACTTAAAGAAACCCAAATGACCGAACAAACTGTTAACTTCACAAGCTTTACCTTGTGTGCTCATCTCTACTAGTTTGCATTTTTACCTGGGTCTTCTGAAAAATAATCCTTTTGTACAGAATCGAAGCTTGCTAGCCAGCAAGAAACAGAAAATTACTGTCAGATTTTAATACATTTAAGGCCGCTTTAAAAATAAACGGGGGAGCTAACATAGTGTAAGTTTTACTTGAATATGCTCAATAGCATATATAGAAATAAATTCTTGTAGTGGCGATGGTAGTAATTTCCTTACGCTGTATGTGGAATATTCCGAGTTAGTAGCTACGTCATTAAATATATAGAGTAGTGTTATATTGTCTTTGAATGTGAGTTTGATGTTTCTAGTCAATTTGGATGGCAGTTGCTTAAAATTACTTAAGGGATGCGTGAAGTTTTTTAATGTGCTGTCTTTGGGAATTACATTTTTCATAGGAGCTTTACGTATGTTCTTACTTGTATACTAGGAATTGGTTTGTTAGCTACTGCATTAACATATATTTAGATGCCTGACAAAAAGCATGTTTTTCCCTTTTATTAACCACGTCCAGTCACACAGTGATGGACCAGAAAACAAAATGCTATTGGAGTCTGCTACTGTGGGACTAAACTGCTTGTTTGATGGCAGTAAGCGAAATAAACAGTTTGCTTTTCCATCCAGCTATGCTTCAAAATTTCCTGCTGCTGACTTGAAGTGTTTATTTGTAGTTTAGAGGAGTGCTTTAGCGATGTTTATATAGGTCAAATCCTCCCCCCTTTATTTTTAATAGCATTGTTATTGCTTGAAAGTAGCAGTGCAATTTGTAGTTAAATCCTGAAAATAGATTTGCTTTGGGTGTTTAACCGTTTGCTTCTTTGCAGCTCCATCAAGCATGTTGGTGAAAGACGAATACGTTCATGACTACGAGGGGCAGCCGTCGTTGTCTTCAGCCGAAGGCCATTCAGTCCAAACCATTCAGCACCCACCAAGTAACAGGGCATCTACAGAGCCTTATAGCACCCCAGCCATGTTAGCTCCTACTGAGGCTAGCACTACCAGCACCACTAATTTTCCCAACATTCCTGTGGCTTCAACAAGTAAGATCATCGAGATTATATGAAATACTAAACCGTGAAAATGTGAAAACTCAAAGATAACCACTGGGTTTTGCCGGAGTAGATCTTGCATTGGAACTGTGCTGCTGCCACGCCGCACTGAGAAGTGCGTGGCAATACGATCTAGGCAGTCTTGTAAGTGTTAACGTAAGGTTTTAACTTGGAGCGCAATTTGAGTAGCTTTTCCTGGTGACCCAGGCTTTTTTTCAATGAGACTGACGCTACACGAGTGTTAAAAGACTGTTTTGGATATGTCAAAGGTTCAGGGATACAATGTTAAAACAACTGACCACTGACCATCATGGCTGTTATTGGAGTGATTGCTGTAGGAATGGAAGAATTTTATTATTTTATTACAACAGCGAGCAGGACAACAAATGGATATACTGTGAGGTGGCAGTATTGAGAGATTTTCAGACAATTCTTTAGTGTTCCACAGCTGACAAAATGAGTCTTCCAGTTTTAACTTGATTCTTTTTATCATGGCCCCCTCTACTACCAAAGGGATAGCCCTAATTAATGTTTTCATGAGTCCGTTGGAGTGCTGCGTTCAGGTTTTTCATACTTTTCTGTGTGTATTTGGTACAACTGGAAGAGTCTGACTTACCAGCATCAAACCTCACACTTCACTCCAGCAGGACAGTAAAGCAGCTACGTACGCACTGTCCGGCAACCCTGACGTAGGGAAACCATGACGTTTGGAGGGATTTCGTGTACTCTTTGTCACTTTAGTAAAGATGTGTGAATATAATGGATTTCATATTATCAAATTTGAATTATGGTGGCATGATGCTTTGATAATGTTCTTTAATTTTAGCTGACAACTGTTTTGCTAAAAGTAACGATGATTTTGCCAGGCTGAGGTACAATGTGTGTATTTGTCTCCAGCAGAGAAAAAAGGGTAGGCAGTTTAATTGTATTGCCTTTGCACAACAGTTTATAGTCAATAACTTTTTCTCATCAGTGCTATAATTGTTGGAGCCAAGTGGACAGGGAAAAAAAAGCTCGTTTTTAGATTTTAGTTCCAAGTTTTCAATGTGTGGCGAGCAGAATTTAACACCAGTTTGAGAGTGCAAGTGTACTTGTGAAACTGCTGATCAGTTTAGTGTTAATAGCTGAGCTGAAGCCTTTTAAAATCAAAATCTGTTAAGCTGTTCTGAAATATCTGTAGTTTTACTTTAAAGCTTAGGCAATTCTTGAAATATTTATTTGGGAGAAAAAAAAACTCCAGCAACTTTCTCAGGAAGGAGTCCAGTGATGTATGCAGCTCTATTCAAGCACTATTTTTAAAAATAAGATACTGTTCAGTATGTTTTGGAGGAACGTAAATTTAAGCGAGTGTCCTCCTTAGGAACAGTAGTTGTAACATGCTGAAAATGAGCAACTTACTGGACCTACTGTTGGCCTCTTTGGATTCATACCAAATCTGCTCCAGCTGTGTTATTCAATAAAACCTGTGACATCTCTTCTTCTTTCCTTTCAAACGGAAAAATGAGATGTGAACAAACCAAAGATGCGGTTGATAAAGACAGTTCTCTGCATACTTCTACTCCTAAAATATTAAGGGTGTCAGAGTCAAAATTAGCTGTTGCAGAGCATCTTGCTTCACGTTTCCCAAGACACTCTGGTGGGTGGAAAAAAAAATACCGAAGCCAAACTTGCAGGAACTGTGTATTGCAGTGCCCTTAGTTGGGTGTATTTTCCTACCCAGTAGTGCTGAGCTCTTCTTCATTAAAATTTTGGAACGTTCATGAATAGGTAGTGTGTTCTTTTACCAGGTCAACCTACCAGTATATTGACAGGTAGCCATAGTGATGGACTCTTACAGATTGCTTCAGGGCCTCAGCCAGGAACTCAGCAGAATGGGTTTACAGCTCAGCCAGCTACTTACCATCACAGTGAGTATATACATACGTGCACTCTTCTTAGTTTTCTAAAACCAGTTTCCAAATGTTCAGGAGAAATAGAGGATTAGAAGTGAGATGTGGAAAATCTCCCTTAAAAACCAACCGCTCCTTTCTTTTTCTAGATAGTACTACAACTTGGACTGGAAGTCGGACGGCAGCCTATACACCTACCATACCTCACCACCAGAATGGCCATCTTCAGCATCATCCACCTATGCATCCTGGACATTACTGTAAGTAGTGCAGGTTTTCAAATCGCTTTGGTTTCAAGTATTTTTTTTTTTTTTTTTGAACGGTGGGGGCTCATTTGTGATTATTCTTTACCCTCAAATTATTTATTTTTCATTATAGAACTACCAGTACTATATTTAGTATATTCTGACAGTTAAATGCAACAGCTTGATGGACTTTTGTCCGTTAAAGCAGCAGAGATTAGAAATTCAGATAGCTATAGTGGTCCCATCTATATTATAGATGTCTTACTATACCTAGCAAAACTAGCGTTTCCTTTCTAAACCTGTGTTTTTAAAGCTTTGCAATTTTGTAGTAAATATTTCCTTTGTGGAAAAGGAAGTTGATTCAGAATGTGTTGTTTGGGTATTTTTCTTTCAAAATTTGGAAGTTCCTGGCTGTTTTTATTTTATAGAAATTTTGAAGTAATGTCTTAATGATGTAAAAAATCTACATTAAGCTTTGGAAGACGTCTGTCCGTGTACACTAGCCGGTTTAAAAGAACTTTGTGAAAACTTGTGCAGTAAAACACTTGTCAATAAAGTGGTCTTACCATAGCCTGATTTGGCACACAAACTTGAAAGTCTTTTTCATCTATGAAATAGGACCGACAGCCTCTTGTTTTAAGATACAGGAGATGGGAAGGAAAAAAAAAAAAGGGATCGAACTTCTAGTGTAACTGTCTAGCACAGTATATGCATTATAAGAGTATAGTGCAAAAAAATCCCCCCCCCAATTAGTTTTTTCTAAGTTTTGTGGAAAAAGCTGGAACAGTTCTTTATTTCCTAATACAGTACTTAACTAGACCACCTCTGTGCAGCAGTTGTTGTTAGTGGAAGGGAGAATATACTATGAATTAATGTTAGAATGACTTTTCAACTTGTCTCTATCAAGGAAATCGTGGTTTAGATACGGTTATTAAGTTGCATTATTTTGTTCTGTTAGGATCCAACTTCATTTATCATCTTATTTGTCAGAAATATCAGGATGTAAAAACTTTAGTGGTGCTGTAGATAACTCTATAAATGTTTCTCAGTGCATGTATCTTTCCATAATTAATATTTGTAACTGGCTGGTGATACCACATAGAGCTTTTCTTGGCTGCTGCCATTTCTCACTTCAGAAAGTTGCGTGTTTTGACACCTAGCAACGTTGTGCCTGTTTTGACATCTTGTTGCAAAATCTGCTGTTACTTATAATACTATGTTTAAGTCTTTCTTCTTTCTTCTGTGCTGCCTGTAAGGGACCTAGTTAGTTTATTAAAGCGGAGAGAATAAACTGGCCAATATCAACACTGCATTCACTGTTTCTTTTTTTTTTTTCTTTTTCCTTGAGAAAATTAGTTCTCTAGGGTTGTTTTTTCTGTCTTCAGGAAATGTTTCTTATGGTCAAGTCCACAGCATGCTGAGCAACTTGTTCTGTGATTAATGAAACTAATGAAGGGTGGTTTCTGACAGATTTATATCACATGCCTCTATACAGTGATTCTCTCCTTGCCCATCTTGGGGGCAGAAGTGAAGCCTAAGTCCTATTTCTGTTACATCTCTAAGCTACATCTGGTTTCTGCTCTCTCCTGTAGCTGGCTCTGGTTTAAGCAGCATGCAGCCTTTCCTCCTGGGATACTAGTGGATACTAATGGATACTAACTGGATACTAACTCGTTGCTCGACTCAACGTCTGAATTTTTAGGAAAGCTCTAAGAGTGTAATTCTTCTGTGGGCATTTTCCTCCCCTGTCAGATTTGGCCAATTGATTCCGAAATTACTGGGATTTATAACATCTGGCATCCTCACAAGTCTTTTCTCATAGGAAAACAAGTTAAGAAAAAAAAAAAAAAAATCCTTGTTTTTCCTCATGTACAACAAATTTTATGTTTTCTTTTAAAGGGCCAGTTCACAATGAACTTGCATTCCAGCCTCCTATATCAAATCATCCTGGTGAGTAAAATCTAACATATAATGCCAAGTACTGTGGAAGCTAATAACTTTCCGGTTTGAGTCTGATGATTTTTTTTTTTTTTTTTTTTGCATCGAGTACTCTGAAATTAGTGAGATATGTATTCAAAAGGGGAGGAAAGAAGGAGAGGAACCATGTTGCGATCTATCGTCTTTTGAATTTGGACCTCTTCTGAAATAGTGACATACTCTGTGAACTGAATTTAATTTTAATTTAGATGCCCAAGTGAAAAATTGTACTCCTCAA
Organism: Cariama cristata; assembly: GCF_000690535.1. Lineage (NCBI taxonomy): Eukaryota > Metazoa > Chordata > Aves > Cariamiformes > Cariamidae > Cariama > Cariama cristata. Next base: position 12,924 of record NW_009618138.1, on the reverse strand, counting down.
ACTCACACTGAGCTGGTGCCTACCCTGGAGGTGTCTGGTCTCTGAACGTCCTCAGTCCTAAACTTTACAGGGTGCCTGAAGTTGTACTTTTTGCCTGCTTAGAAACATCATGGAGTTTAGATTGTGCCAAAGCCCTCTTGGATCCATGATCTAGAAGTCCATCATAACAACCAGATACTTTGAAAGATAGGTATTGCCCTTCTTAGCGTTTTGAAGTTCCTCTTTGGACCTTGGCATACAAGCTTGCTCTTTCCAAGAATCTTAATGGTAGCAGTTCGTGGAACCAGAGGTTTTGTCTTTGTAATTCAAAATGCCTAGCTCCATTCCAGGTGCACGGTGGTATTCTGTTTTTAACAACAGCAAAGCTGTTGCCTGCACCGGGAGAGGTGCATGGTTGAAAAACCTAAAAGTTTAACTTGTTTATTCATTGACCAGTGACTAAATCAGTACCAGAAATAAAACTGTTGATAATTGCTGGCTGAACTTAACTGTAGCGAAATTGTAGTTCATATTCTTTCATATGTCTCTCTCACCCTATTGATTCACCTATTGATTTTACCCTATTCAGTCCTCAGAGACATGAGTATTTATTTGAAGATGAAAAAACATAAAGGGATTCAAGCACCTTGGTTTATTCTTTTCTAACAGAACAACAGTTTCGTAAGATAAGTAGGTGGGCTGTTGGGTGCTGCAGTTTGTAATGAACGAGCACCACTTGGAGAGCTCTTTCTCCTGTTGGCTTATCAGGCTGTTGTGTTTAGGTCCTATCATGTTAGCTCTTCGGCTTCCCCTGTTTTGAGTACACTGGAGTGCTGATTCCCTTCACCCTCCCCAACAAACTGCTTCTGTGCCAGCCGTGTTACCCTTTTGTATAGTCAGCAAAGGTGCTGAGTCCCTGAAACCCCCAGTGACTTAGGCTTATGGCAACTTTAGGTGTTAATGTGTCTGAAGAGAGAAACTTAAAACACTTAAAAGCACACGCAGCAACCTGCAGAAGGCTTGACAAACCAGTCGCTCCCAGATAGCACACAAGCAGCAGATACACATACTCAAAATCATTTTGTTAGGTTTCTTCGCTTACTTGTTTGGGTTTCAGTAGCATCCTTTAGGGAGTCAGGGTTTCCTTTCCTCCCACGATAGCTTTTTTCAAGTACCATCTTTCCTTTGTAGCTAGTTTTTCTTTTTAAAGTAGTATAAGTTAAAAGGCATCTCTTTGCAATTAAAACATGCCATTTTGTTCTGCTCCCTTGCTTCATACTTCCTTATTTTATCCCATGTCTGACTTTCTTGTGGGCAGGCAAGATCAGTGTGTGATCTTTGATGTTTTTTACCCCATTGCCAGGACAAAATCAAGCTATGGTCATAAGGTGTAGGAACGCAGATGAGTTACAAAATCTAACTGGAATTACAAACGGTGCAAAGACTTGTAGGATCTTAACTGCAAAAACCCCTAGCATTGATGTGTGCTCAAATAAAAATGACAAGCCCGCGTTTGGCGTAGTATGTAGTGTTTCTTGGTGCTCGCAAATATGTCTATCTGACCTTGCGTGAGGGAATGTGCACTCCTACTCTGAATGACAAATGCAGTTGCAGAAGGCTTAATTGATTGTCTGGAATGGGTTTATAGTTTGGTTTTGTGCCTTTCAGTCAGTTAATTGTATATATTCTTTAGCTCCAGAATATTGGTGTTCGATCGCATATTTTGAAATGGACGTGCAAGTTGGGGAAACATTTAAGGTCCCTTCAAGCTGTCCAATTGTTACGGTTGATGGATACGTGGATCCTTCCGGAGGAGACCGATTTTGCCTGGGCCAGCTTTCCAACGTGCATAGAACAGAAGCCATTGAGAGAGCAAGGTATTCTGCAGATCCCAAAAGCTCCAGCTGTCTGTGAATATTTGAGAATATTTTGTTTTGCCTTCAGTGTGTGCCTCCCTTTTGAAATTACAAGTATGGTATGGTTTGTTTTTTAAACTGAATTAACTATAGCAGAGTGTATCTTTCTAGGCCACTACTGTAATGCATTCAAAATGTGAACTGTGTGACAACAGACCTTCAGTGCTTTGCGGTAGCGCATTGCTTTTCACTGCTTTCAGAGGCTGTGCCTTCAAGGATAAAATTAGCAACTCGTGCCATTCTGTATGCATGCTGAATATTAGCTCTCCACACCGCAGAGTGATGCGAGAATAACTGCAATATATAGATTTGTCAAAGGAGCAAAGGAAGGTTGATAGGGAGCTAGTTGGATTTTCATTCATTCTCACCGTGCATGTGCTAGGCTTTGATGCGGAAGCGTAGAGAGCCGAAGCAATTTTGCAACTTTTTTTTCTCCTTGCTGAAACGAAAAGGAAGAAGATGTCTTCAGAAATGATGCATTGTCACAATCAAAATGCTAGATTGCTGTAATGTGATCCAAACAAACATACAGTGCTGTGTTAAAATGTGGCTTTGTATATGTACTTGAGTGACTTGCTCTGCTAGAACACTTGGGGGATTTTACACTTCTGAACAGAGCAAAATGTGTTTGGTATCCCAGCTCGGTGTTGTCAAAGAGTGCGGTAGTTGCTACTCGAATATCATTGCTTCTGCATTCTGTGGTTTCCCGTAGATCTTTACAAGTTATTACAGATGTCTTTTTACTTTACAGATTTTGTGTAACTATATACTAACTTATACGTAAGATAAGGATTTGAAATCGTAGTTATTGTCTGAGTGGAGTGTAAATTAAGGTATCACGGGCAGCTGTAGAGCTGGAGAATTGTTTATGGTTTATTTAGTAAAGGTCTGATTTATAGTATGCCTTGAAACTGTTTCTCTCTTTAAGGTTGCACATAGGTAAAGGGGTGCAGCTGGAGTGCAAAGGAGAAGGTGACGTGTGGGTTAGGTGCCTCAGTGACCATGCCGTCTTCGTTCAGAGTTACTACCTGGACAGAGAAGCGGGGCGTGCACCAGGGGATGCTGTTCACAAGATTTACCCAAGTGCATATATAAAGGTTGGTTTTGATGTTCCTAGATGAAAATGGTGGGGGAAATGCCATATATTTGGTTCTTGTAAATTTTAGGGGAGCTATGAGACCCTGAAATAACATAATAGCAATAATAAAAATAACTGCTTTGGATTCTCATTTTAAAAAACCTAAAAATTTCCATTTGATAAGTCACTTAAGATGACTTTCTAAAATGACTGTCAGCGGAAAGTATCACCTAGATACTACAAAAGTAACTAATTTTGTATTTTGTCACAAACAATCTTGATAGCAGTTTTTTGTATTTTCAACCTTAGAGTTTTAAATTAACTGCTATTAAAATTTTTAGCATAGGTTATCTGTTTTGTTACTCTGTCTCTGAAACAAGAAAAGTTAGGAAAGTATGTGTAAATGCTGTAGAAATGTAAAGCGTGTGTTGAAGCGTTACAAACATGAAGTGATCCAGAGGTCACAGAAAGTTGCTTGGAAACAAATTATTTTCAGGTGATCCTTACTTGGACATGCCTCTGCCAGACCTGAAAATTTATTTAGGACAAGTCACACTTGTAAAAAAGTCATTCTTGAATTAGAAATAAACTGCTTGAGATTTGCAGTGATATTTTTTTTTTTTTAGATCAGTTTTGCACACGAGTTTTGTAATGAAGGTGAAAGAAACCCCACCGGCCTTTATGTACGAGTTTTCTAGTATGAGAACAGAGTTCCTGTAGGTATTTGTGCCAAGCCTGATCACGAAGATATAAAATGCCACCAAACTGAAACCTAGCTGCTGAAACATCAGGCCTATCAATTATTGGTATTTCTTTTAAATAGACTTACAGCAGCAAAGCCTGACACAAAGTTAAGCAGGACTTGTAGGCTTCCATGTTTATTTCTATACCTGTTTTCTGAAAATCTTGGGATTTAACTAAAAAGTTGGGATTTTATCAGCCTGTAGCATCCTTCAGACTTTGATCCTGCAGTTGGTTCTCCACAGGGTAGGACTGCTCAGCTCAGCCAGGTTTTAAAAGTTCAGGTTCTGGTACTGCCACTGGTGGTAAGGTCACATGAGAGGAGTCTCTAAGAATCAGCTTTAATGGATTATTTCTGTTGGAAATTAAACTAGTCAGGGAAGGCTTGCTCTTACCCCAGTGTGTGGCGAGATTGTAGAAGTTGCGTTGGGAGAGCAGAGAGGTCCAGATTACTGGGGATGGGAGTTGAGGAATTCTTTCCTTCATTGATTTCACAAAGCCTACATAGTTTGAGATGTGTGTGTGTATATATATATATATATATTTTTTTTAAAGGTGTTTGATTTACGCCAATGTCATCGTCAGATGCAACAGCAGGCTGCCACTGCCCAAGCTGCTGCTGCTGCTCAAGCTGCAGCAGTAGCTGGAAACATCCCTGGACCAGGATCAGTAGGTGGAATAGCCCCAGCCATTAGTAAGTACCTTAACTGCTTGGTCTTCTTTTTTTCCTTACCTGAAAACAAAGAGCAGAGCTCTCCCTCGTAACAGCACCCACCCAGCCACCCACTGCCCCTGCGACAGTACCAGTGAACTTGGAACGAGGGAGCAGGATTGGGGCTGGGGTGACGTTGTGGTAAGTCTGTGTTCGTTCGCTTTGTACCTGCTCTGCACCCCAGTTTTCATTCTGTAGTCTCCAGGGAATGTTGGCTATGGAAGTGCCTACTTACTGGGCTGCAAGAAGTGTTGCAGTACAACAGGAAACATGTTATTTACAAGGTCAGGTAGCTAACTCTGTTACTTTAAACAGAGATACTTTCAGCTGCTTAAACCCGAGCTTGAGAAAGGATCTTTGAGATCTAAACTCATAAAAAAGTTACTCAAAACAATGGGGATTACTGAGCGACAAAGTCCTTGACTAGGTTTAGGGAAATTCAATATTACAGATTCTTGAGAAGAGGAAGAGGAGATTGTGAGGGTGTTTTTCTTGTTCTTTTTTTTTTTTTTTGAGCTATTCTGGGCTAGAGTTTTCTTAGTTACTAAATTCTAGATCCTTGAAATTGTTCCTAAGTACTTCGGAAAGTGTAAATACTTGGATGTCTCAGGCTGCTTTATGTGCCATAGTGTTTTCTGGATTCCTTGTATTGCCACGTGGCTCTTTCCAGCTGTCCTACAAATTGCTGAAGGCATTTTGGGGCACGTATTTAACTTTTTGACTTAACCATGCTTGCAATTTGAAGTTTGCCAGCTGTATTCGTCTTTTTATTTTATTCGATGTAAGTAGTATAATTGGTTAATCCAGCTTCCTACAGGTGGTCAGTCTGAGTTCTCGTGCTGAAAACGCAGCATTTGGCAAACCTCAAGACTAAGGATTTTTTGACTACTTCCTAGATAAGGTTTACATGCATTGTATCACAGAAGACACTGGGTTTCATCAAGTCTGCTTTGTTATATGGAGTTTTATAGTTCAGCACCCTTTTAAGATTGCAGAATGACGTAAAAAAACTTTAATTGGAAGAAATACAAAATAATTGCTGCGTTCATTGTAGCAGACATGTAGAAATGTGGATTGGCCTTGGCTGTGGTGAGAGGGAACTGTACATGAAGAAAGAGCCGAGCAACCAGGAATGGCTGAAGGGATGATAAAGAGCCACGTCTGTGAACACTTACTTGAAACCTCTCCTGTTTAGGTTTGTCAGCTGCTGCTGGAATTGGTGTAGATGACCTTCGCCGCTTATGCATACTCAGGATGAGTTTTGTAAAAGGTTGGGGACCTGATTACCCAAGACAGAGCATCAAAGAGACACCGTGCTGGATTGAAATTCACTTGCACCGTGCCCTTCAGCTTCTAGATGAAGTACTTCATACCATGCCTATTGCAGACCCACAACCTTTAGACTGAGATCCCTCTGCTGCACTGCTGTGGGCGTTATATTGTGAGGATGGTGGATTGTAAAATACAATTCTGTTTATAACCTGAAGATATATTTTACTTTTGTTCTGCTTAATCTTCTAAAACCAGGTTTTAAAAATGTGTTTGCCGCCTTGCTCTTAGCAGAAAGAAACTGAACATGCAGAATTTGGATTTTCAGTTATTTTCGGAACTTAATTGTCATAATACATGGCTCAGGGCTTAAAGTGAAAGGTAAACGCCTTATAGAGACTTTACAGTATTGGGTTTCTTCCCTTTGAAACTTTCCTTCTCTATTAGGGCATCTTGGTGATAAGCCTCACGGGAGCCTTTTGTATGCAGAATATATATTATATATATATTTATATCGGAAAATTCCTTCTAATAGTTACAAACATTTACCTTATAGCAACTTTAAAATTCCAACAGATCTGTGATGTTCTTTTTAGGGAACAATAGTTAACAGAAGATTTCTTTATTTTGTTGGCTATCTTACTATGATTTTTCCAGATTAAAACGTAGAAGCTGCCAAAATGTGAGGGATGAGACGTACGTTGTTGGCATTGATGATGAAAAATAGCGAGGAAAAGAAATGTGGCTTTTCCTTCACTAGTTTTTAAAACAGAAATCTTAGATTTTTATTTATATAGACACGTGAGTTTTAAAACACTAAAGGAAATGGATACTTTCAGTGCTGGCACTCAATTTAAACAGAACATGAAATACCCAGTCTCCAAAGTTGCCACCGAAATTGCGTAATGAGTACCTAATGGCAGGAACATATTTTCATAACTACTACTGACTTCAGTGATTTTACTCCAGTAAAACTTGGCAGGTATTTTAAAAAGTTGCATGACTCTTTTTACTTGCATATACCATTAACTCATGTATAATATGACATCAATATTTAGGATCCAGTTTTTGTATCTGTTCACCATTTCCACTCAGGGCAAGATGGCAAACTTGTTTTTATACCTCTTGGTTATTTTAAGCCCTATGCCATCAATGACCGTATCAATTGGCAATGACTTTGTATAGAGAATTTATAGTAGAAAAAATGCAAATGTATTGACTGTATGACAGATACAATATGTATGCTTTCTCTCTAGTTAATAGTATAAATAAAATTATGAAAACCCTGATTTTTTTTTTTTTTAAATAAACTTAGTTTGCTTCTATTATGTAATTCTGCACCTTGAAACCGTTGATCTTGAGTGATGGATTACTTTCCTTTGTGAGACCAGCAGCAGCCAACAGTGGTAGGAAGTTTTGTTGGTTTAAACTTGCTGGGAAGCAAGTCCAATTTTTTTCTTATTTTCACTGCTTCTCAATAAAAGTGCGTCTCTTTTCGGCTATTTGATGGGGTGTGAAGAGGGAGCAGGAATTCCTTATTTTTCAGCGTG
>NW_009618138.1:389-5656 GCF_000690535.1 Cariama cristata | reverse complement strand
AACAGGCTTAGAAGTACGTAGGCTCTAACTTAAATCCTTCAAGCGCTGCCAGTTCGGTCTGCCTGCCGTGCTGTACCGAGCCGACCTGGCAGCACAGTTGTAGTGATTAACATAAGTAGACGTCTTGGAAGAGATTATTCAGAAGCTTTTTGCCAAGTTTCTTGCGTAGTTTGAGGAATCTCTAGAGGGCTGTGGCACACAGTGTTTAGGTATTGCTTCCCCCATACACTGAAATTCTTAGGAAAGTAGTCGGCAGGCATTGTTTCTGGCTTAGGCATGGAAGCACAGAAGACAGGTGACTTGGGAGCGATGGCCAGAAATGGATGAGTTTTCTCCGCATTTTCATTAATGGTGTTGCCTTTTTCAGACTAACTTCTAATCAGATCGCCGTTTTGGTTTTTTCCCCTCTTAACTGGCAACTTCTTGATGTTTGGAAAAACAGCGTTTGCTTTTCTCAAGGCCTTTCGTTTAAAACCTTTTCCACTTCCCTTTCTCTCCTAATGATCTACTTTGTCCGAAAAGCAACCTGCTTCAGATTCTTGAGGAACGCTTTCGGTAGAGGATCCCGACTACATCCTCAGAGAAGCTTATTGACCAGCAGCTCGGTGATGCATCATCCACAACAGAAAACTTGATTTGGGGGAAGAAATGAAAAACCTGACCGCACGTTCTTCTTGCCAACCTCTCTTTTGAGTTGCCTGCTCTGCTCTTGCTGCTGGGTTCGAGGTGCCTCGGCTTTTGGGAAGCGTCTAGCCTTCTGACCCAGGAATTGCGTACAGCAGACTGCTCGTTTGATGAGGAGTCCGTGCGCTTACTCCCTATTTAACTTGGCGGTTTTGCAAGGTGCTTGACTTGGTGGATAACTGATCTGTATGTGGCTACTTCACAGAAAACCCCTCTCTACCGGTTGCTTATCTTTCGATTGTGCCAAACTTTGATCAAACAGTGAAAGATTGCTTCCGCCTGTTGTTGTTCTTGCCCGTATTACAGTCTGAAAGAATTCAGCTGTTAAGACTAGGGTTTCTTGCAGATGTTTTGCAAGTCTCTACCTACAGCGGATGGTACCTACAGTGTAGTATTTAGATGGTCGAAACCATTCGGAATAGAACAACAAAATAATGTCAGATGAGTTTATCAGAACCAAGAAATCACAGGCTCTGCGTCCGACAAAATCTGAACGTTGTGTGAGGCAGTAAAAATACTGAAAGCGGTATTCGTCTTACCCACCAGGCAGATGAGATGCGATCCGCACTGTTAAAGGGCAAAATGAGAGCCTCTCTATTCTTAGTTTTTAATATGCCTTTAACTTAATTTTTACGCTTTTATTTCTTATGACAAGGCATAAAAGGCAGCGCATAATGGATTGGAAACCCTTCAGCAGTAGCACATTGAATCTTTGACAGGCTTTTGCATTTATGTGTCTCTTTTTTTTTTTTTCTGAGATTCAAAAAAGAGCTACAGCTACTTGACAGACGTGATGATCCCCATACGCACTGTAGGCAGGGATGTCAAGAATGCCAGAATCGCGTCTCCTCTTCGGCTCTGAATGTCTCCAACTCCGTGAGTTCAACGAGTTTTTCTTTCTTTTTTTCAGTTAGCAATCTCTTGCTTGCCATCCTGTTCCCGTGTCTGCTCTGCTTGGTTCTTTCGATGAAGTAATTACCCCAGTGTTTCTCACCCTCGATTGCACGCTCCTCAAAAAAACCATTGTGCTGGAGGACTTTTATAATTTCGCTTCATGTACTGGAGAGCTGGGATTAGCGCCGGAAGGTTTAGACGGCTTTAGCCGCGTTATTGTTCGTTTTGAGAGCGAGGGCGTTTAAAGTTAACACAGTAGAGATGTAGGAGAGGAAACCTTTTTGCTGGAATGGTTTAAAAATACTTAATTCTAACAGGAATCCCTTGGAAGGAGCTGTAACCGCTAAGCGCTGCTGGTTAGAAACGGTTGTTCCTTAACGGGCTTGATGAGAATGATGCGCCTGGGGACCTGGAACCCCTGGCTGCGATATAAATCATTTCGTTAACGACCCTGGCGTACCGAAGACCTGGGAAGCGCTCTGGCTGCTTTACGGAGTACAGTACAACGGAGACGACGGTCTTACCCGGTCACGCAAACAGGTCTGTAGCAGCAGTAGTCATTGAACCTGTGTCCAACTCCTGTGCCTTACCTTTGAGACCATCTGAACTTCTTGTGACACTTCGAAAGACGACAGCGTCCTCTCTGCGTAGCTCAGGAACGACTGCCTCAATTCTTTTACTAGGAACCATTCAAAAATTCCTATGCCAGTGTAAATAGGCGGGGTGGGGTTCTGCCTCTGAACCCTTCAAATGTTGTTTACGTCTTGATGGTGGTCTTTATTGAGATATCTTTAATCTCTTCTTCGAAGAGTAAGCGCTTTAGAAAGGACTGTCTCCTCGATTTGCATTTTTACTCTGCTACGCGGGGTGATTGGGATCGCTGGTCACTTCTTTAATGCAACCAGTTAAAGACAGCCAGATGGGTCTTCCTCTAAGTGGGATTCAGACTTCATTTAAGAAATCCTCTTTCCTTCCCCGCTTCTTCTGTCAGGCCCCATGCCACTTAGCATCTGCTCTATAAAACTACAAGATGCTTAGTTGTCGGGTGTTGTTCAGGACGCAATTTTTGAGAGGTTGCTTTCTTTTTGGTTTTTTAAAGTATAACGTGAACGTGAAAAGCGATGGTCCTGCTGATAACAGGAGTGTTTCCATGACTGGTAGCAGGTTTTTTGAGGACCGCGGTGCTGTTCTTGGGACTGGGATTTCCAAGTTGCCCGTCGTAGGCACGTGTGTTATTCACGAGGACTGAGCTGGTGGCTTCTACCCCTGCACTTTGGTCCTGGACAGGGAGAGGAAACCAGTGGAAAGCGCTTCTCCACCAGTCATGTAGGAGCTGGATGCTGAACATATCCTTTCGTTGAGTCGTCCACCTCCAAAACTCTCTTAGCGTCTTTCTCAAAATGATCTGGGAGGTGCGGCCGGGCCGAGTCAAAGCTGCCGCACACGATGCTGCCGAGGTCCCCCGAAACTTGACTTGACTTTCCAGCGCTGTCAGAGTTCCACTTGGTGAGATGTTGGCGGAAAGCAGAACTCCTGGCGACAAATTCTCCAGAAGTTTTGGCACTGTTGGCTGCTGTTGTGCCTTGCGAGTGATCCGTCGCTCCTAAATTTACAGGACTTCATTCTTTCAAGCTCACCAAAATCACCTAGCGCTTTCTTGCTCCGGTACCTTTTTCTGTGGCTTTTTGGTGAAGTTCGGTAGCACTACTAAGTTGTGATTCAGCTGGTTTGAGAGCTGCGAAGCACCCATAACCCAAAACTCGCCGTGAGAGGGTTTTTTGAGCATGAAAGCCTAGTTACGCGGTTCTTCTTTTAGCCATTGCCTTTTGATAAGCGGTCAAACAGAATTCCCAGTAGTTCCTTTGTAGCTTACTGTATGTTTTTCATTAGACCTAGTTTGTGGATAATATACTGTAGTTAACTTTCCTGAAATTCTGTAACAGAGTATGTTTTTGATTAAAAAAGGTAAAGATTCAAGTCTTTTGGCTTCTTTATTTCAGTCAGTGGAGAGCTTTCACCCTGTTTCTGGCCGGCTATAGAAACCGCTACCTGCCGTCTTGGAACTGCGTCGTGGCTCCGAGAGCTCTCTGGGGCACGGCTGCGATTTCAGAGGGTCCCCTTCTCGGAGTCCGGTGCGTCAGATATTTGGGTGCAACCGGCATCGAACCCAAAGCCGAACGGCTTCAGTGCAAGCCCACCGCGACTGGGGCTTCGCCGCGGCGGGATGGAGGGCACCGATGCCGAAGTCATCGCGTGTCCTGAGGTACCAGACTAAATATTCCCCCCCTCCAAAACATCTTTTGTAACTGCTGCCTGGTCGTGGCCAACGTAAAACCAGCCGAGCTCACGCTGGTATTATCCTTTAGCGCACTGAGCATCGATGTGCCGGCACATGATGCTGCACGTTTAACTCCCCACGAACACGACCACGCGGCTGCAGGCTCAGGATAAATCCATGCCACAAAGCCGAAGCAGGACCAAAAAGGCTCAGTCTGAGCACCAGCTCCTGACTCGGCAGGAGATCACGAGTCTGGATTGTATTTTTTTCCATCTCTCCTTGGCCTGCCCGTGTATACAGGGTAGAAACACGTCTTTTTATTATTTTTTTTTTTCCCTTGCTGATGGTGTGCGTGCCGTACAGGGGGCAGAGGGGGATGCAGCGCCGGGGATGAACTGCCTGGTACTCCCAGCTGAGCCCTGGCCCCGTTGCCGGCCGATGGTACAGCGTGTGCCCGCGGCAAAATCCCACTTTCAGCCTCATCCGTAGCCTTGCTGCCGGTCGATGCGGTTCCCAGGCCCTGCTGATCCCGCTCCCCAGCTGCAGCCTGGAGCCGCACAAAGCTGGGACGTGGGGCAGGGGGGGGGTTCTGCTGTCAGATGTCACCAGCGCTTGAACTGGGACCCTTCCTCAGTTGGGCTCCTACGTTAAGGACCTTGGTGCTCGGCTGTGCCGGCCGTTGGAGGGAGCAGATGGCCGGGGTGGCTGCGAGGTCCCCGGGTGTTCAACAGCTCTGAAGTGGCAGCTTGGGCCCACGGTGCCCGGCTGCTGGCGCTGGGGACCCCAATCTACTCCGGGTTTGGGCAGTATGGTGCCGGCCTGGCCCAGCGAGCTGCAGCAATCTGAAATTCTGCAAAAACTTAGGGGTTTGGGGTGGTTGGTTTGTTGTTTTTTTTTTTCTGGGGGGTGTTCTGCTCCATAGCTGCTCTTGCGGAGGGATGTGTGGAGCTGCTGTCACACGCGTGTGCCCTGGGAAAGCCTTTAAGGGACGTGGGGCTGGTGGCTCCTGCAGCTGCCCTGGCATGGAAGGGCTGGGGAGAGGCGCAGCAGCTCCTCAGTGATGTCCCGGTGGCCGTGGCACCCTCCCGCCTCGCGTTTGTGCCTCCACTCTGGGTCAAGAAGGTCTTTGCTCTGCCAGACCCCTGCCCACCTTCTTGCTGTTTGCATTCCCATGGGGTGCTGTGCGGTGCCGGATACCTCGGGGCCTCCGGGACAGATGCCGGTAGATGTTCTTAGTGCTCCGTCTGCCACCGTGGGGAACAGCTGCTGTCGGGGGAGTGGGGAGAGGGACCAAAGCCCACCCAGGGCCTCAGCAGCACCTCGGGCGCGTGGGCATGGGCACCCGGTGGCGCTGGGAGCAGGAGCAGCTCACAGCCGGTGAGGGCCACGTCCCCGTTCGGTCGCGTGCTCC
>NW_009618138.1:0-368 GCF_000690535.1 Cariama cristata | reverse complement strand
GGGCAGCGCCTGACAATTTGGGGTGGTTTCGTTGGTTTGAGGAGTCAGGGTGAAGCGTTTTCTCGCAGCAGGTCCAAGGATGAGGGGTTTTGGGTGCTGGGGCCGGCACCGCAGCGCTCGGAGGCTGCCCTCAGGTGAAGGGATGGGACCAAGGACACCCGGCATGGCAGTGGCAGAGGTGGGTGAGGCCCCATGGGGACACCCGGGCAGCTGGTGGCGGTGGCAGGCGGATGGGACGAGCCACCGAAACGCTGTCCTGGGGTGAGCGTGGCTTGGTGGAGCAGACCCCAAGGAGGGAGCAGGCATGGAGTATCCCAAGTAAGAAGTGAAAGGGCCTCAAGGGAGGTTTAGGTTGGGTATTAGGAAGA
>NW_009618137.1:43931-53126 GCF_000690535.1 Cariama cristata | reverse complement strand
CGTGACTTCTCCCTGCTCTCGCCACGGCCTGCAAGGAAGGAGACGGGGAGAGGAACAACTGCGTGGCGGCACTGATTGTAGGGTATCCCTGTAACGTTTGTCCAGGGCCTGCTTCATTTTTCTTTTCCTCCGCTTTTTAAAGAAATTTGTGACTTTTTGACAGTGACATCACCCAGTAAAAAAGCCTACGGGAACTTCATGTGTGCAGACTCAAACTGGCCTCTTTTTCTCCCTCTTTCCACTCCCCACCTGAAATAGAGACATTTTGGCATGACGGGGGAAAAAGCCATGTGTGACGGTGACACTTAGCATCATGCTGGCTCTGGATGTGTCACGCCTGCCTGCTTCTTGTGCTCAGTGGTCAGGAGTTTGTCAAGAAGTGCTTTCTTTTGCTCCCATGCGGTACTGCAAGCTGTGCGCTGACTGGAATAGGCAGCCCAGACCTGACTTTTTGAATTTATCTTTTGCATAAATACTGCTATTGAGTCTAGTATCCTGCGCTGCTTTTTGAAAGCAAATAACTAGATCCTTTTTTGAACTGTGGTCTCTAGAGATGGGTACGCATACCTTTATATTCTTATATCTAGAAGACACTGCTGATGGAAGACTTTCTGAGGAGAGATTTTGACAGAAGTGTTTTACAAGTGGAACTGAAAAAGGTGTTATTTAAAGTTCTTGGAGTAGGAGCCTCTGAAGGGACAGGATGGCTGTGAGCATGGATGATGATGTTCCCCTCATCCTCACCCTGGATGACAGTGGAAGCAGTGCCTCAGCCCCTCTTGATGACTTGGATCGGGAAGAGCTGCCTAACGAAAGTAAGATCGCTTTGTTGTTTTTTCCTGTCTGCTGTGGTGGCCTCGCTTCTTTTTCTCTTTGCGGTGGCTGCTCTTTCTTGTACTTGCCAGGACCTGAAACTCTCAGAGCTGTCATTCAGCATCCCAGTGGCTGCCTGAGAAAATCAGATCAGGAAGTTGCTTATTATGTTGCTTGTTTACTCACAGCACCCGTGTTACACCGAGCAGGTGGAGGACACTAGATGGACGGGTCCTACCGATGCTGTTTCTAACACGCGTTTTTTGTGGTTTCCGTGTAATCACCTGTGACCTCGTTGTCCTTAAGCTCAACTCTCCTTTTCTGCACATTGGCCCAGAGCGTCTCCTTTTCTTGGCACTGACCCGCCGTGCCGTACCGCTGGCCCAAGCTGTCAGATGCAGCAGCTGCAATTATGTCATGTGTTATTTTCCTAGTGCCATAAAACATCTGTCCTTTGCAACTGTTGTTTTGCCTATTTCTAGTTTACATTCTGATTCTTGCAATAAGGAAAGTGATATGTGTTGATAAATCCCTTTAATATCTTCATCCTATTCTTATCAAAGAAGCTGGAGTACTTTTAGACAATATATTCGTACTCCTGTTAGCCCCAGGTATTTAGTGGGACAGAGCCAGCCTTCAAGCAAAGGAAGGAGGAAAATAAAAGCCACTATCTCTTAGAAGCATTGCTTTCTCCTCGGTATATCTTCGTTAAAGCCCTCGCTCTGCACTAGGTGAGATGGGAACAGCAGATGTGTTGGAGTGTGTTCAGTGAGTTTCTGGTTTGTTATACCTCACTGAATGCATTTGAGCAGTTTTGTTCAACACATCCCTTTGACTTCCAATTGACATTGCAGGTGCATGCACAGGTCTTGTGATCCTATTCAAGCCCTTGCTGCCACAAGCTTAACATTTGTAACAAATAAAGCGTTTCCTGGCCTGACATCCCTTTTTTCTACATTGTACCTCTATTCCATGCTGCCTCTGTGACTCTGTGGTTTGATTTCTCTCTTGCAATCATATGGGTTCCCTTAATTTTCTCCTTCTGTGGCTTCCTGAGCCAGTAGCTAGTTTCTGACAGTCAAGATTCCTCCTCCTCTCCCACCCCTGCAATACACATCCCTGGCTAAATTGCCCAGTTGACTTTCTCTAAGTTCTGTTGCTTCGTTGCTCTATTGCATCTGTTTGTTTTTTAAAGTTTAGCTCTCTATTTTTAAATTAAATAAAATAGAGAACGCTTTCTCTGTCCACTGGTGTATTTATAGGCTTTCTTGTGACTAATTTTAATCACTCTTCCCTCATCTTTTTCTTCCACCCACCTCCCATCCCTTTAAAGAAGAAGTTGTGAGAGGCTTGTCATTTGGTTAAAGCCGACGTGACTGTGTTAAAGCACAAGCATGAGAATGAACATATTAATAAATAAAAATATTCCACAATCTGCTTTCCTTCAAATACAGGGAAATTGTTTAGGGACCAATTTAGTGCTTCTTAAAAGATGGCTCTGTGGTATTTGAGAATTCATTTCCTGGAATTCTTCGAATGAAGTGTCTCTTGGTATTGAAGAACTGTCATTTTGCTATGTGTTTTAATCACTGTTAAATTTGAATTTGCTGAAAAAATATAAAGCTTATTCTGTGCTAGTGATACTGGATGATACGGAGCCTTCTGAAGTCAGTTGGTACTGAGAGAGTGGGATGAAAGATTAGAAGAGGAAGGCTGGCATAAACAACTTGAAAGGCACATTTATCTCTGAGAAGCGGGAAGCTTAAATTAGTCAGTGAGCAGACTAACGCCATCGCTTGCAAAAGTAAGCTTGTTTAAAAAACAGAACATGTAGTCCAGCTTTCCTCTTTGCCTGCGAAGAAAATCTGCTGTGAAATGCAGAAAAGTTGTGTCTCATGGAGGCTGTGGGGAATTCAAATGTTTCCTTTCTGCTCTGCCTCCACTTCTCTGCTGAGGACTGAAATGATGTTAACCGAACTGTGTAATTTCACATTTTTATTCAGAAGCTCATCTTTTTCAGGGCAAAAGAGTATGTGAGAAGCCCTTTTCAGGAGAGGGAGAGCCTGCCAGGGTGATGATGAGGGCATGGGGACAGGGAAGGTCAGGAGGCTGTTTCCTTCTGGTTTTGTCTTCCTTGTGCCTAAACTCTCATAATAGAATATTCAGCCAGGATTTGGCAGAATAACTAACTCACTTATTACCCTGCCTGACCATCGGCTCCTAGGAATTTGGTGGCAGGTTAAACACAAAGCTTTTGTTTAAGTGGGTCCCCAGATACCAGCTGGGGCTGTTTGCAGTAAAGGACTCATCATCTGCTTCCCAGGTGGCACCGAGGGAAAGACAAAGTGGGTGTAACTGCCCTGATGTTAAATCATGCATCCGAGGCTGATAATAATTAGGTTGCACTCCTGTTTTGTGTTGCAATGTCAATGAACCTCTCTAAATTTTAATCCGTGTTCCAGCCTGTCACAACCGACTCACTAAGTGCTGTGTACCTGTGTGATTTCAGTATATCAACGCTTATGTTTTTTTAAGGAATTTCTTGTGCTTTTTTTAAAACAGAACTTCGTCCACGATGTAGCTTTGTTACAATCAAGTCCTTGGTTAAATGAATTTTTAGTTTTGGACTCTTGTTGATTGTCTGGAAATGCAGACAAATCACTGGATTTAAATAAGTAGTAACAGGGTTTTCCGAAAGCAAGCCTGTTGCAGATGTGAAAAGAAAGGACTCAAGTGCAAGAGTGTATTCCTTTCCGAACCTTGCGGGAGTCCTCTTCTGGGTAAGTGAATGTCTTGGGGTTAGAATAAAGGAAAGCTAAATGAGAAAACTGTGTGGAAAATTACATTCTTAAAGAAAATGTCCAGCTGCAAAAATTAATCTCCCTAATCATACAGCTCTTAAGCACTTAATGGGAGAAAAGACTTGCATGGGGAGGAATATTAAAACTCTGCCTGCCTTGGCTTGTGCTGGGATACGTGTCTTCCAGGCAGCTCCCATTCACAGCCACAGCAAAAGCTCAGAATCCTGCAAAATTGACGAAAATTCGGACCACATCCAGAAAAATGTGGTCTCTGTGGTGCCGATGGTTTTCTGACTACAACGTGTAGGACTGTGGTGCTGGGTAATTTTTCTTTCAAGCTCCAACAGCTGAAGGAGACAGAAAGGAGCACTTTCGTCACTTCAATCCACACTGATTAATATGATGCTGCCCTTCCCTGGCACATCTTATCTGAGAATCTCTGAGTGCTGTACACACTCTAATTAAGCTTCCCAGCATCTGTCTGAGGTGAATGACTAATATTAACTGAATTTCTGTAGAAGGCAAAAACGAGGATGCAATCCTTGCGTGACCTTTCCCAAAATCGCACACTGAAAACGATGAGAAGCAGCCGGGGTTTAGTGATTTGCCATCCCTCACCCAAACTCCTGGGAAGCGTTTGAACGGGGTTCTCAAAATATCTCAAAGTGCGAGGTATGTTTTCTGTATACAAAGGCAGCGTGGATATCCTTGAAACTCTAGGACAGTGTCTCTCCTTGAGCTGATGAGAACTATAAGCAATAAATGAGTGCACATTGATTTATCCCGTATTAGATCAGATACAAGATTCTCCTTTGCCTCCTGCATGGAAATTGCTGTAGCTTCAAGTGGAGTTTCAGTGTGTTCAGAGCAGAAAGTACAGCTCAAAGTGTTGCAGGGGGAACAATATGATATTGTATGTCTGTTTCTCCCACACAATGGATTATGGCAAGTGGAAGAAGTAATCTTTAAACTCTGGGTTTTTACAAGAAAGCAACTGCATCTGCTATTGAGGTAAAAATGAATTATTGTGGATGTGTGGGGAGGTGGGGGGAGCAACTGCAACAGCAAAATTCAATGTTTTCTAGAAGGATTGTTGGAAAATGGGAAGTTATAACTTTGAATGTTGAGGTTTCAGCTAAGCCTTTGCAATCTCAGTTCCTGCTGCCTGAAGAGTAAATGGTCAGGACAACTAGAGCCGCCCTGGCCTTTTGGGTAGAAGGAGAATTGTTGACGCCTGTGCCCCCGTGCCTGTCCACTGCTGTGAAGGAGCAGGTGGCCCAAAATGTGTGAAGAGAACGGCATTTCAGTGTTGGTGAAGTTGGAGGAGGCTGCCCAAGGTGTGCTTGGTGAGGAGTACGACTGTGGGTGAGGAAAGCAATGACTGCCTCCGGGGCTGTTGGTTGTGCCTGTAAAACAGCGTGGGGTGTGGGCTGTGCTTCCTGGGGCCGCTGAGGGATGGCCTCTGCCCTTGCCCTGCTTCTGCACCTCGGCTCGGTTCCTTCGTGAAAGGTACAAAGAGGCTTTTGACAAAGCTGTTATTTTTGTAATTGGCTGGTGGAAACTCGTGATGTTTCTGAACATCATTCGGTTTAATTACAGCATTAATGGATGTTGTATACAACAAACTTGTCTGGGTTTTGTGTTTTTTTTTAATTCTTTTACTAGTCCACAGGTAGACGTGTGCTTTTGGGGGTAGCCCAGGATCGGGGCCGGTTAATGTTGTTCTTTTGAGACATATGAACCGCCTGGATTTTGATGTGTTTGGTAATCAGTGCAACCTGAAGTCATACGATTCTCTTCTGTGTTGGATCTGGTTGCAGACCACGTTTGTATCGGCAGTGAGAGAAAGAAAGTCTGTCTGTGTAGTCCACAGCTTCAGCTCCTCTGGTCAGTCAGTCCCTGCTCTTCAAACCATCTCTGTTGCCGCCTTCCTACTGCCGCTTCCTTTAGTGCCTTCCGTGGATTAAAGAGATTTCCAGGTGTAAAACGAGCGTACGTTTTCTGATGAGCTGAGGGAACAAACAGAGAATAAATACCTGACCTTTGGGGAAATGCTGCAACCACACAAACTCTTAGTAGCTGTGCTTCTTGAGGAACCACTTTAATTGCTGTGGAAGTATTCTGGCTTTGCTACCTTTGAAGGAAAATAGGCATTTTAAATGTCAGCCATCTAGTAGACTTAATAAATCCTTCAGGATCTGTACTTTTTGCTCCTTGTGTGAAAGTAAGGATTTCAAAGATGGTTATTTGGACTAGTTATGAAATGCTGTAGCTAATTGGTGTGAAGAAATAGGGGACGAGGGAACAAGCAAATGCTTGCCATGGACCTGGCAGATCCCGAGATCTCTGACAGCCAGGCTCTTAAACAGCCTTTTGGATTATCTGGTGGCTTTCTTGGATGCTATGCAGGATATTTTCTCACGTCATGGCTCCTAGTTCTACCAATTTGCCTTTAATTAGTTCCAGTAGCAGTGCTTCCGCTGTCGCGTTTAGAGGTGAAGCATGGCCAGACCACAGGACTGGGATCTCATTTTCGGAAGCAGTCTGGTTCTGCTGTTGAAGCCGCTCCTCCTTGTACCTGGGGTAAGTCAGTTAACATCACTGTGGTTAACACCTCTCGTCTGTAAAGCGCAGATTGCACCTTTCATGGAAGCGGACAGGTAGGCTTCATTACTTTCTTATGAGGAGGTGCTGTTCTGCATTGCTGTGCATGATTTGTTTTTCTTAGTATGTACCTGCTTAAAATTTATGTAGAGAGGAATTTTTTCTGAAGCACAAGTGACAGTTTAGTGCTGGATTGTTGTTCCTGCCTCTGAAAGTCTCATTTCTCCGACCTAACAGCCTTGCATTTTGCAACTTCTGCCAGTGCTTCTCTAATCCTTTCTTGGCCTAGATGACTTATAATGAATGTTTTAAGCAAGCAAAGCGAAGCAAAACTGCTTCCGAGATGAGTGAGGGGTGAAAATCTTGGAGAGGAAAATGAACACCCAAAACATAAGGAGATTATTGTTTTCTCCTTCAGTACAATTTGTTTCCCTGGGTGCTGAGCTCTATAAACTCAGGGGAAGGAGGTAAATGCTGCTGTTTAGGAGATGTTGGTTATCTTTCGATACGATGTTAGAAATAGTGGAAAATGTGTTTCTGCTCTTAGGTTCTAAATGCATCATCCTCTGGAATCTCATTTATCCTGAGAATTCAGGTTTTAAGGCAGGACCAACCACCTCGGCTGTGCTTAAATACTTGCCGTACTGAGAGGGTAGAGCCTGGTACCTTTGATTCAAGAGAAACAGCATAGTGTTGTCCGGAGCTCACAAAAGCATTTGTGTTGAGACATTCTCAATGTGACTCTATAAACATGGTACCTATAGAAGAAAAACCATGGGCAGAGTAAAGTACCAGGAGGTATTGTGGGTTGCAGTTATCTTGTGGGTTTTTTTCGAGCCTGCCTTGTTTTCTTAGCCCTGCAGGAGATCAGTTTGCACAATGCACACATTGTGTGTTTCACAGTAGGATGCTTTGTCAAACAGAATCTCTGCACTGTTGACTCTTTCGCGCAGTAAAAAAAAAAATAAAATCCTAGTGGTTTCGACTTGAATGCCCCATGCTGTTCAAATCTGAGTGAGTAAAAATGTATATAAGGTAAAGAAGGCTTGGGTTAGCGTTCCATTATCCTGGAGTCAAATGGTTCTTTCTCCTTTGTCATCTCTCAGAGCACTAGCGATGGATATCATCTTTCATGCACGCTCACTGTAAATTAGGCAGGATGCTGCAGAGTGGGGCAAGGAGTCTGGAAGCTTCTTCTCACTCCTTTTGTGAAGACGGGAGTAATGACCTTGATGCTTTGAGAGAGGGAGTGCGTTCCCTTCGTGTGTCTATTCTCTAGTACACAGCTTGCATCTATTTGGTGTGAGAGCAGAAGAACGGGCTAGGCTAAGTGTCTTTTCCCCCAAGCTCATTGCTTTAGTTGGAAGATGCGGGGGTAAAGGCATGTGCTATGGCATCGGAGGGCTCTGCTTTTCGAACAGGTGGTCCTGGAACTATAAAAGATGTTAAGGAGTTTGAAAGTGTTCAAGCTGCAATTTTCAATCGACAACTTTCCAGCTCTAACCGGTCACTCCTCAGCCACCGCAGCTGACTTGGGAACATTTGGCTCAGGAAGCGGAACAACAGTTGGAAACAAATAGTGATTAGTTTTTTCATGGCTTCCCAGGGAACGTATCTGTTTGTTCGTTTTTCCCCTCATTTTTGTGATTCCTGTGGATTTTTAAGGCACTGTAGATGCAGGATGTTCAGTTTAGCCAAGCTTGCTTACTGGCAGATTAAAATGAGCAAAGGCTGAGCACGCTGAGTTCACTCATCATAACCAATATGATGCTTCTCAGAACTTCCTTTGCCCTTGGTATCTTCACCGAGGAATCCTGCCTGCTGCCGTCAGCCCCCCTGCGTTGAAATCCCATTTTACCCATTTGAATGCTGTAAGAAGTGCTGTATAAACTAAACAGGAGCATCTGTGAAGTGGTTAGAGTTGTTGTTGATTGCCTTTTCCTTATTGCCTTCAGGGGATTTAAGCTTGAATTTGCTGGAAGTAGAATTTATGAGCCAGAACTCTCTATTTCTGATCCTTAAGCTGGGAAAAGTGCAGTGAATTTGATGGGTCTTTCTCTTGCCTCCAATGTCTCTGGCTTTTGATCTGGACCTTGCAGGGCTCTCCCCGTGTCTTTAGCATAATTGCTTTTTGCATGTTGAGAAGATGCCTGATTTTTACATGACTGCTTTCTTTATGGAGAGCTGTAGGAGCAGCTTTAGGATTTCATCCATCTGCTTCGAGCGAGCAGTTCAGCGGGAAGCTCATGCACCTGTACTGCTGGTGTTTTCATCTGGGAGAGAGGGAGGCAGAAAAGGTGTGTTTGTGTTGATCCACCGCAGAACTGTACGGTTGGGGAAAGATCCTGAGGATGACAAGAGGAGACTGCCGTGCTTTGAATCATAGTGTGGGGGCTTGAAGCTTGTATCCAGTGCTGGTTTTGTAATCACGATCTCGTGGTGTCTGTTTGGAACAAAAGGCTTTTCTTTTCCTGCTTACATGGGGGAATGAAATTTAGGATGTATCTCTCTGGACAGCCGTGTTAAACCCTCTGGTTCTATAGGGCTGGACTCTCATATAGCTACTCTCTTGTGTTTCCTATATGATGACCTAGCACACGTGTGTGTGTATATGCTGTCATCTGGGAATGTCCGATCATCTGTTCTTTATTCCAACTGTAACTGTTTTTCTAAGAAGACTTTCACTATCCTCAGTGGATTTGGGAAAGTTTATTGTACAAAAGTAATGTAGCCTGCTAAAGGATTTCACTAGAATGCACGAATATGTTCCTGCTCTTCGTTAACTAAATGAAGAAATGCCTGTAGAATTAAGACTAAGTGATCAATCCTGCAAGTGGGAGCACTGAGAACTCCCCAGGGCCAAATTGTACTGGTGAGTTGGCTATGTCATTTATAGGATAATCAGACGTGGGAGGAGGAAGGAAGGGATGCCGTCCTCTACAGCTCGTGATTTTGTGGTCGCAGGCTGTAAGCGTAG
>NW_009618137.1:36994-43900 GCF_000690535.1 Cariama cristata | reverse complement strand
GAAGAGCGTAAGGGTAGAAGTTTTGACTAGTACAATATTTCCACGCTCTGTCCCCTTTTTTCTGTGTCTCTGGCTGGAGAGGATCTGTGCCTGGTGAGAGGCACAAGAGCTGTAGCATAATCCATTTTGTAAATGCAGTGTTCCTACAACACAGAAGAGCCGTGTCCAGCTGGTTGGTTAGTTAGGTGGTGGTGAGTCACTGCCAAAATAGGAAAATACTGCTGTTTGTTGCCCATTTGCTTGTTTTTCACAGTACAGAGGGGAACGTCGTTTCTCCAGGGTGCTGAGCAGACCAGAAGTACGGGAAATGTGGTTGAAAGGAGGAACGCTTGCTGAGACTGGTTTGCTCTGTGGTCTGCCTTGCTACCTGCAAGTAGTATTAAATGTTCGGCTTTTTCAGAACTGCTGACAGGTGCAAACAAGTGACCGCTTTGGTCCTGCCTGTACTAAGCAAATGCTCACAAGCAGCTTGCTAAGGAGAATTTTGGCATCGGGGTTGGGGGTGAAGTGACCAAGGCAAAGCCTCTTCCTTTCAAATATAAGGCTGGTGGCAGGACCTTATCTCCAGTGGTTGCAAAGGGGAGAAGTTCAAAGCATTGAAAATTATTCATATACTTCGAGAAAGCACAAATGGATACAAACCAAAAATGCTGATGGGAGCCTTAAAGCTGTTGGAGAGGCAGCAAAAAGTCACAGTGCAGACATGCCAGTGCTGGCTAACGTAAAAGCAGCTGCACCGCTATGTAGCAAAGAAAGACACAGAAACTGGGAGTGGAGGAAAATCACAAAAAGAAATGTGGTCAGCAGAGTTAAAGGTGCTGTAAAGGACTTGAGAAATAAAAAGACATATTAAGTGATACTGGCCTGTTAGGAGTTCAAGGTTGAACACTGACCAATAATGCTACAGGGAAGCTCAGGAAATACTGTATGTATTCTGTATTTGTTGAAAAGCCAGATGACCTGGCCATCGTATGATCTATTATTCCATTCCGGCAGTGAATAAAGTAGAGGTGAAACAGCTGATTCTAAAGGTAGGCATTTAAAAATCAGCAGGTGACTTTTTATGCGCTCTTAAGGCTGCGGCTGAGGCGGTCTGAATATTGCTGTGACAGTGACTTTCTTCCAGCCCCAAAAGGTATTTTGCACCAGGCAGGAGATTGCAGACCAGCCAGCCAAGCAAGCTTTCCAGGCAAAATAATGGGAAACCAGCAATAGCTCTTCTAACATCTGGATTTAAAGGACAGTTTTTCATGTTGATTAGCGTGGGTTTATGAAAAAGTGAGCATTGTATGAACCTGAAGTCATGCATTGACCTATTTTGTGAGGTTACAAGGTATGACAGTGTTTTGAGAAGATATTTGTTTTGGCATCCGTGTGGCGTTTTGATCGAGGACGTGAATAGTACGTATCAACACTGCGTAGCTAATGGCTCTGCAAACTGGCTGATGGACAGGTCTCAAAATCCAGCTGGTTATTGGGACTGGCTAGTGAATAGGTACGTTATTAGCAGAGACTGTCGCTGTCACAGGGGTTAGATTTTGTCCCTGTGCCAACTGCAACATTGCGTTCTGAACTGGAAGGGGAAAAAAAAAAAAAAAGCAGCAATTTCTGATCAAGTTAGGAGATGCCCTAGGTTGAGAGCATAGTAAGAGTGAGGAGGGGAGCTTAGTGATTAGAAGTATGTGGTAAGATGGATGCAGGCAAGCTGCGGGCATATTGCTGTGACCAACTGCAGGGTCGTGCATCTGCAAGGATGGAGAGGGCTGCCTTGGTGAGCAGAGCGGTGAGCTGACTCTGATTTCATGAGCAGCTAAGCTGAAAGTGAGTGTGTGGGCCACTTGTCCAGTGAGACAGTGAGTGTATTCCTTGGTCCTTCCAATAAGAATAATGATTAGGGTAGGTAGGTGATGTTGCCATCCGTGCTCGCTCTGGAGTCATTGATGTGTTCATGCTTGGTGTGTTTCTCGTGCCCTTGCTCCAGCTTATTCAAGATCCAAGAGGCTTGAAGGTAGCTTATCCTTATCCAAGGTTTGAAGGTAGCTTCAGTAACTGGGTAACGGTGGGATTGTGTCTGTTGGTTGAAGCTGGGGAAATTCAGACAAGGAATAAGGCCTGTATTTGACAATGTGGTTAATGTCTGAAACCACTTCGTAAGAGTTGGAGGGGGTTCTGCAGTGCTGGAAGTCTTTTGAAGTCAAAATTGTCCGTTTTCTGAAGATATGGTTCTGTATGAGAACTGTAGGATGTGAAGGAAGGACCAGTTGAGGGAAAACCCTCTGGTTTTACTAGTTTTACTAGTTAAACCTAATGGTTTAACTCCTTCCTTCCTCTCCAGCCATTACATGTAACCTCTTCAGTTCCTGCCAGCAGCAGTTTTTACCAAATGTGCAGATGTCTTTTTTTTCTTCATGGAGAGCAGTTATGCAGCACTAGAGACTGGGGTTTTCCCCAGTCCTTTATATGCATCTTCCTCTGAAGCTGGCAGCTTCTCTTCCGTGGCTGAGACACAATGAGGAGGCAGAAGAGATGCAGCAGTGTTGTATTTCCAAAGAACCGGTGCAGTGGAGACTTGTTCTAACACCACAAAACACAATTATCTACTTCTTACTACTGTACCACAATAACTTCCATTGGTCTCAGCCTGTCGCAGTAAGGCATCAGAGTTTTGCCACAATATTGTTATTTAACCTAATTTATCTCCTCTTCTTGCTATCCCTTTCTTTTCAGGGCAGAAAGGTCAGTATGGCACATACCTTATTACTGCCTGCTCCGTTCTAGTCCTGCTCCAGCGATCGGTGGCCATGCAGGAGGTTTGTGACCCAAACTAATACTGTTTTCTCACGTAAGGAAAGTGCTTCGTCTCTGCTTCCCACTGCTAACTTTGTGACTTCCCTGGAGAGCTGCTGGCAGCTGGAACTGGCAGTCGGACCTGGCAGCACACTGCTTTCGTTAAAAAGGCCAGATTGCAGCTTAATCAAACATCTTTCCAAACTGCATCAGGAAAATCCAAAGGCTCTGCTTTGGAGAATTGAAATGAGGAACGTGGTCTTAAAATGCTGACATAATGTTGTTATTGACGCTAAAGCAGATCTTTAACATGTTAAAACCATGAGGCATTGGTTTCCCTTTTTGAACAAAAAGAGGAAATTCCTTCATGTAACGGGATGTGTTAAAGGAATGCTATATCTGAGGGATTTTTTTTTTTCCCTTTCTGTTATTTCCTCAAAAATTATGAATTACAAATGTGTGTGTGTATTTCATGTCTGGCCTCTCTCATGAACCATAGCCTTAGGCAAAGCTTGTCTCTCCCCCCCCACCCCCTGCGTTGGGTTCAGCACAAACTTTATTATTTCCATTCAAAATTAGTTGTTTCCTAGAGCCCCTCAGTGGCTCGGATCTTTAATTCCGGTTGCAGAATAATTTTACCTCTATGTCTGTAAAGCCTTTCTTGCTGTGGTATGACCGGACTGACAAGATTATAGGGCATATAATAGTTGCTAAAAGGATGGGTAATGTAAGGTTGTAGATGATCCTTCTGTTGTGGCTTTGACTTCTCCTTTTTGTGGTATGGAGTTCATTTGTTAAGATCAGCAATAAAGGATATGAAACTGGCAGCAATTTGGCTTAACACACAAGGGAGATTTTTAATGATATTTTCCTAACACAGCCTTTCCTTTTATCTGAGTTTTACTGATTAAAAAACGCTTTGGTTTTGACTTTGCGGCTGTGTTAAGAAGCAGGTACTCCTGTGTTATACGGTCTCAGATTGCAGGAGTGCCTGGTTCTGGTTCTCCTTATGGTATTTCATGGACTTTCTCATGCAGGAGGATTTAGTCACACATCTGTCAGAAAGCAGCTTTGTGGAAGAGAGCTTAGGCATGTGGTGGTTTGCGTGAGCTGCCGGAAGGCGATGCAGCTGAGGAGCAAGAGCCAGTGGGGTAGGTAACGTTATTCTTACAGGATTCAGCCCTGTGAATGGGGGAGTGATCCTCCTCTGTTTCACTGTTGACTGCCGCAGCGGCTTTTGAGCTGTGTGGTCTGGCGTCCTCGTGAGCTATGGGAGGGTTTTAGGGGTCTGGGTGAAGTGGTCTCTCTGAGGGTGACAAAGCATCCATCAAGTCATCTTCAGTGGCTGAAGCCTCTCGCTAACCTAATTGCGGATCCCAAACATCCAGAAAGGGAGGGATCTGTCCCTCTGCCTCTTGTTGCTACATATTCAGGGGAGCGAAAATTGTCCCGCGATCAAACATTTTCTAGTCAAAACTTCCCACATAATGTTGCAAGAGGAAAAACAATCAAGTCCCAGAGTGACTCAGGGTTGAGATCAAAGGAGAGCCGGTGCCCTGAAGAGGCGAGGCAGTAAACTGCACAGATGAGGATCTCCAACCAACAGATCTTGGCGGCTGCAGATAGGTAAAATTATCCTCATGCTTATTTTCTTAGAAGCCTTTTACCTTTTTTTCTTCTTCCTTACAAACATCGCTTTTTGTCCCCAGCAGGATGGTGCAGGACGTATATGTCCGAGTGAATCGGCATAGCTCATCCCCCTTTCGAATGGTTAGCGAGCCGCAGAGCAAATGGTTAACTAAATACTGGCTCTGACCCACTCGGAGCAAGAGCTAGCTGGAGCCACAGCTTCTGCTGAGCCAAACCGATTTCCTACCATGCTTTAGCTCTTCTGTTATTGTGTTTAACTTGTGCATCAGGGTTTTTACATGTGTGCAGTGCAGATGTTAGCAAGGCTACAGTGGTCCTCTAATTAAACGAACCAGGGCTTAAGTTGTCTTCAATGTAAGAAGATAGGCAGCACAATTGATAAGAGGCAATAATATATAAAAAGTGGCTTACCATGCTGAGGGACATCTGCTCATCCTTCATGTGGATTTAGCTCCCTGTAGGGTGGTAGATGATAGCATGAAGTGAGCTCGTGTTGATACCGTAGGAACTCACTGGGTTCTCGAGTGAAGGCGAGGGCGGTAGACTTCAGTCGCCTCGTACCACTAACAGGAAATGGCAACATCCATATTTTTTTAAAAACTTTTCTGTGTTAAATAGGAAGCTGAAGTGACTTTATTTGTTGAGCTTCACAGCAAGCAAGTGCTGTGAGAATATAGTAAGACAAAGAGCCCTGAGGCCTTTGCATATGTTTCTGCTGTGCCGTCATCTCTAAGGAAGAGCATGACTCAGTTGCGCTGACTTGAAATATTCAGAAGTATATTATTTCTCTTGCAACAGAAGGGTTTGGCACTGTGCTCTGTTGGAGATGCCCCGTTTTTCCTAGGCAACAAACTAATAGTAAATTGTTCAGACTTCCCCATGGCTGTTAAAATCCTTCCTATAACATCCCCTGAAAACAGGACAGGCGCTAGGATATTTTAGGCTGTAAAGATCAGTCCTGCGTGGCTCCTGTTGGCACGGCGCTGAACTGGCAATCAGGCACTAAAGACAGTGATTTTGCTGTCTCCCTCCCTCACCTCTGAGATGTGTGGCCAAGTGCCAAACCAGCTGTGCGTTCCAGGCAGCTTCCAGCATTTTTTCTCCCGGGTAGGTGAGTCTGGCCTTGAAGAGAGAAATGCACGCATGTTCATACCTCAGCACTTGAAAAGGAGCAGTTTCTTATCAACTGCATTGGAGCGGGGAGGGAAGATAAATCCTCTGGAGGTGAAGCTACATGGCGTGTAAGCACTTGGAAGGGAAAACACCATTGTTGTTGCTGGTACAACTCCAGCATACTTGACTTGGGACTGAAGGTGCCTGTACAGCTTGTGTTGGCGAAGGGTAGGCATCTGCTTCATTTCCATGTTTTTTAATGGATTTGCATCTTCTGTAGTGGGTGCTCCATGTGGTTCAGCTGATGAGGGCTTTCCAGGAGAGAGGAGTGCTTCTGGTTGTCTTTGACAGATAAATGCTGTCATCCTTCTGCAGCCTTGTTCATCCTCACTGCAGCCTCAGGGAGTGGAGTCGCCGAGGGAGCCGGCAGCTTTAGCCAGCATGGGGATCCTGCACGGGGACAGGTCTTGTATGTGAGGTCAGGAGGTGCAGGAACCCCAAGAGCATCTGTGATCCTGCTGGGATCTACCTTCTTCCCTGGGATCACATTCAGTGTTGCTGGATGCCTGGTTATGTTTCTTTTAAACTGAAAGCTTGAGCTCTGTGACTAGCTGAGTAGTTTGGTGCAAATACAGTCAAGATGGGTGGTATAAGAAATGGAGGTGGTGTGCCAGTGGAGAATGCAAAGCCTGAAACGAAATGGCTCCAGTTAAATGGTGCAGCAGTCATTGTGATGAGGGACTGCAGCTGAGTGAAGTCTTCACACACTGCTTTGTGCCCTTTTCCCTGCTTGCAAAGGGACTGGAGCCTGCCAGCGAGACCCTCGTGCTGGTAAGGTCAGGTTGCACGTCTGTGTGGACTCTTGCAGCAGACTTGTAAAGTGTTTGCTCAACTCCAGGAAGAGCCATTGGCCTTGGGCAGCCTGCGGTCCTGGAAGGATGTCCAGCTCCAATAGAAAAAGACACTGCTCCCGTGAACAAATATAGCTGGCAAGCGTGTTCTCCAACAGGATTCGTGCCTCTTTCCAAAGGAGAAATGATGACTGTAAGGGTAGGGGTAAATGCAAGACAGCAGTTCTTACAGACAAGGGTGCAAGAAGAAGAGCCATTGGCCTTGGGCAGCCTGCGGTCCTGGAAGGATGTCCAGCTCCAATAGAAAAAGACACTGCTCCCGTGAACAAATATAGCTGGCAAGCGTGTTCTCCAACAGGATTCGTGCCTCTTTCCAAAGGAGAAATGATGACTGTAAGGGTAGGGGTAAATGCAAGACAGCAGTTCTTACAGACAAGGGTGCAAGAAGGAAAGAAAGGCCAACGTTGGTACCAGGTTATATATAATTAAGAAGGAATCTGATGGA